>NC_037677.1:60168922-60237195 GCF_003255815.1 Theropithecus gelada
AAGAGGGCGAAACCCTGGGGGGGAGGGGTTGGCGGTGGTCGGAGTCCCGGCCCCCCCACCCCAGCGCGGGCCAAAGAGCAAGACCCCGTCTAAAAAAAAAAAAAAAAAAAAAAAGAGTTGAAGATCCTGGCTAATTGGGGAAGCAAAGGTTTGGATAGCAGAAAAAGAGAGGGAGCTCCTGAGCCAAGGGCAAGGGGTCCACCCCAGGCATGAGGCATGATCCCCCTGAGACTCCTGTTAGGGTGGAGGCAGGTGAAAATCGCTTTCTGAGTGGGAGTCTGAGCTGAAAGGGGTTCTTGCTGATGACCTCTCATTTTGCTTTTGGAGAAATTTACACCAAGGAGGAGGCAAAATGAGAGACTTGGGGAAGGTAGAGAAGGTGGGGAGAGTTGCCTCCGGACCTGGAAAGAGTGGGCCAAGGGTGAGGGAAAGGATCACGAGGAAGCCCCGTGGTGGTGTGGGTACCTGGCTGCAGGTGCCAGGATTTGTTTTTCTGACAGGCTGGTGAAGACAGCAACAGCAAGGGGAGAGGGCAAGCAACCTGAAACAGGCACCCAAGAATGGGGGAAGTATTCTGTTCTGGGGTCATTTTTGCAGGCCCTACCCTCTACAGTCCTGTGTATCTTGAGCCCCTGAGGACATCACTATATTCTGAAATTACATAATAATTGATGCTGGTATTGACAACTGAGTCATCGAGGAAATGTAGACTATGTCCCATGGACTCTGTTTAAGGAGGCCAGGAAGTTAGCAGTAAATTCATTGAAGACAAATTTCCATCCAAAAAAGGCCGGGCACAGTGGCTCACACCTGTAATCCCAGCACTCTGGGAGGCCGAAGTGAGCGAGCGGATCACTTGAGGTCAGGAGTTCAAGACCACCAGCCTGGCCAACATGGCCAACCCCATCTCTACTAAAAATGCAAAAATTAGCTTGGTGTGGTAGGATGTGCCTGTAATCCCAGCTACTCAGAAGGCCAAGACAGGAGAACCTGGGAGGCGGAGGCTACGGCGAGCCGAGATCACATCACTGCACTCCAGCCTGAATGACAAAGTGAGACTCCGTTGGAGAAAAAAAAAAAAAAAAAATTCCATCCAGAATGATGAAAAGAATTGATGCTTCAAGGTGACGATCCTTAGCTTCTGGGATCACGGCTTCATTCAGGACCTTGCTGGGTGTGTGTTGAGAGGGGCTTTTGGAAGGAAGGAACGTCCTCTGTAGAGAGCAGGAACCCTGCCGTTCTCTCGCTGCTGAGCATCTGGAACGCAGTAGGTGCTCAGTAAGCAGCTGCCTAAGGAGTAACTGAATGAGGATCACAGCCCCCAGGGTACTCTTCTGTTCCATAGCCTCCGTTTCCCAAGGAAGAATAGGACGTGCTCTCAGCAGCCCGTCTAGCATCAGTTACGGCGTTCTCACGTTCATGTTGTCCTTTGTAACCTTGAGTTTGGGGTAGTGCTTTTATTCTAAAGTGTTATCTGTGACCTCATTTCATCTTCAGAGCAACTCTGGGGTGGCTGAGTGCATGACCCTGTCCTGGACATGGTGTTGGTACCAGGACTGTGGGAGGGGCAGAGGATCTGGGCTGGGGCTCACAGCCTGTCTGTTTGGTTTCTAGCAACGATCCACGGTGGCATCCATGATGCATCGTCAGGAGACTGTGGAGTGTTTGCGCAAGTTCAACGCCCGGAGAAAACTGAAGGTGAGTGTCATTTCTGGGCTGCCAGCCTCCTTGACATCATGCCTTGCACAAGTGTGGCTCCTGCCCCATTACAGAAGGAAGCTCCCCTCCTGGCTGGAGCTGGGCTCTGAAGGTTGTACATGTCACAGGGGAGGGGGCCCAGAGGCCTGATGTCTTCAGGCTCTATCCTGGACCTGCCTTTGCCTAAGACCAGCCTGCCCTTTTCTAGGGTCTCAGTGAATTCACAGGACCTTCCTCTTTCCCCAGGGTGCCATCCTCACAACCATGCTTGTCTCCAGGAACTTCTCAGGTATGTTTTCCCAGCTGTGTACTTTGATTATGCCGAGGTGAGTGGGTCAGGAATGGGCTGTTGCCATCCCAGGCACCGCTGGGTTTCCTCGGCGTCCTGGGCCACACCTTGACCAGGGCGAGTGAGGATCCTGTTTTGAGGGGCTGCTGCTGCTGAGTCCTGCTCCTGAGATTCAGGGGCTGGACTCACATTTGTGAATTCTATTTCCTAGAACTTCCCAAGGAGTAGCCTGCCCACCTTGCTATGTACCTTGTTTCTCTGGATTCTTATTTAACTCTCTGAAGACTCTCAGCACTTTACAGATTGTAGCCACTCTAGGATCTTGGAGAATGTGCTGGGGGAAGAAAAGAGAGATGAGGTACAGCGAGTCTTCTCAATTGCCAAATTGCCACCATTCATTTGCCTGCTGGGATGATCTCTTACTTCATTTTGCCCAAGTGGAGATGACTAATAGAAATTATTCCAGATGTTTAAACCTTTTGTGGCGACTTGTGCTTAAAATATTCCCTATGATGCTAGCTATAAAAGTGAAGAAATAAAGACCAGCAGGAGAGAGGGAAAGGAACTTGCTTAAATTTGCATGAAGAATTGGGAGAGGTGGGACCAATAATTTGTAAATCACACTTGACATTTCTTTTTAAGATGCAAGACACTCCACTCCCCTCTTGCCCCCACCCTTACCCCAGCCCCTATTATTGTTTGCCTTCAGTTGGGAAGCACAGTGGCTTTTTTGTGAGGAAAAGATTAATGTCGAGACTGAAGACAGAGAGGGCTCTGCCCAGCTTGCCATCTCCTCTGGTCCTCCCTCCCTCTAATCCCTTGCCTCACTGTTTTGGTTCAAGACACCCCTTCTCCTTCCCATAATAAGACTCCCTCCCTTGCTTCCCCTCTGCACCACCATGGAAAGGGGGTTGTGTGGGAGCCTAAACCACC
This sequence comes from Theropithecus gelada, assembly GCF_003255815.1. Classification (NCBI taxonomy): domain Eukaryota; kingdom Metazoa; phylum Chordata; class Mammalia; order Primates; family Cercopithecidae; genus Theropithecus; species Theropithecus gelada. Next base: position 60,171,843 of record NC_037677.1, read on the forward strand.
ACTCAGTGGGAGCCGCTTCTGAGTATCCATCCTGATGGGCTCACCTGCGCTAGCTCCAGGTAACCCCAAGGGCCTTGGCTGTGAGGATGCTGCAGGCAGGGAGGCCTAGGGCTTGGTAGTGTAGCCTGAGAGCCATGGAGCTCTGGAAGGCCAGGGCTGGATAGTAAGCCTGGGCTGGTGGTACCCTGCCTCAGGCCTCCTTTGACACTGGTTTGGGGCTTGATCTTGTGTCGTGGGTATCCACGACGGGCATACTGTGGTCTGGATCCACCTCTCGCAGATGGGAACGGGGAAGCGTGGCTGGCTGCCTCCAGTGGAGTTGCAACTGTAGTCCCACGCCCTGCTTCTTGTGCTTTAATGACGCAGCTTCTACTTTTTGGGTCTACGAGCCTTTCCAGAGGACATTTAAAGGCGTTTCTGTGCTGCCCCTAGAGCGAAGCTCTGTCCTCTCTCCCCTCTAAGTTGAAGAAATGTGAAGTCAGAATGCTGCTTTTCTTTTAGCCCGGCCAGTCAATAGCAAGGGCCCTGTCTTGTGGCCCCGGGCCTCCATGTCAGCCTCCCCCTCCATTTCAGGAAACTGGCATCCTGGTTTCAGGAAATCGAGTGTTAGGACAAAGCATTTTATTCATCCCTATAGCGCCTCGTGTTCTTATTGGCCAGACCTAGACTGGCCTTTGAGCTCACTTTGCCTTGGGTCAGAGGAGACAAACAATGCCGCAAGCATTCCAGGATGTCCTCTTCTGCCCTGACTCTGGGACAGGTGAGGACAGAGTCTGTCCGGAAGCTTCTGCAGAAAGAGGTGTCTATGGATGCAATCAAGAAGGAAGGGCACCGATATATTTCCCTAGGGCTGTTTTTTCAGTTGACCCCCAATAGGAGATGTGGCTCAGCCTGGACTCTAGCAGTTTGGCTAACAGCGAATTGGGGCCTCCAGAGTGTATTGCTTCAGCAGCCTTTGTTTTCTTTCTGGGGCTTATCTCTTGGGTACCTTCTCCCTCAGCACACTGCGACACACAGACTGAAAATGCTGCCTCTCCCGGCTACCTCCCTTAAGACAGGGACCTGTGTCTCTGAGGGGCTGGGGGGCATGGAGCTGGGGCCCGCCAGTAAACTTAGTTGCACAAGGGCCACAGACCCTCCCTGGGTCTCACACACCAGTCCCTCTAGTGTGTGGGATGTAGAGAGGGGAGAGGGCTGCTCTGCGCCCCCGGCTCACTCATTGTGGGCTCATTTAGCTTCTAAAGAGGGAAGGACTAAAAGGGAGGGCTTTTCATCACAGCCTTAAGCTAGGGCCGGGCTACCTGAGAAGGGGCACCTGCCTCTCACCGGCTCAAGCACTTCGCCATGGACCCTCCCCTGAGGGGGTCATGAGACAGGCACTGCTGCCCTCTCCATCTGGTGGGGATGCAGTGTTCCCTATGCCCTGGCCCAGCCCGGTCCTCCCAGGCTCCCAGACTGCTGCAGGGCTGGCTGTGCCTGCCTCCTCGGCCTGCCCTCGGCGCTCTGCTCCCCCAGCTCGGCTGGCTTGGCCACGCCGCCTGGGCTGCGCCTTGCGCTGGGGCATGCTCGCTGCTGACGGCCCCGTGGCTTTGCGGGGCTCTGTGCACTGAGAGACTGTATCCCCTCAGTTGGCAGGCAGAGCTCCGCCCCCGCCTCGCCTGCCGCGAGCGCCGCCGGCCTGGCCGGGCAAGGTACGTGGCATGAGTCCTCCCCGACCGCCTGCCTCGGCCCCCTGCCACCCCACCAGGAGGGCCAGCATGCCAGGCCCACTCACCAGGGAGGCGAGTCCCATGCTTGCGGGCTGAGATGGGCATGCCGGATGGACTACCTAACTTGGCATCTGCAAGCGCATTGTTGTTACGGAGCCCCCTAACCAGCCATGCATGCTGGGCGCTTGCCAACTCAGGGGGCAGTAGCCTGGGGGCGTGGAGCCGGGCAGCGGGAAACTTGCCAAGAGCCCGACGCCCTGGGAGGGTCGCAGCCGACAGTGGGCCCTCAGAGACAGTGCTGGGCATTGCCCTGAGCTGCCTGGTGCTAGGACTAGACTTCCGCAGCACTGTTTAAGACCCCACGGAGGAGCTGCGCCCCTCAAAATTGTGAAGTCTGGCGCTTTCAGGCCTCCAGGTCTGAAAGGCTCCAGAGTGCAGAAGCCTCAGAGCCAGCTGTTCCTGGGTTCAGATCCTAGCCTTGCCACACCCTGAGCGAGTCACATCAGCTCTCCCAGCCTTAGTGTCCTCACCTCCCCAACGGGGATGATATATTACATGGTGGTTCTTAAGATCACCCTGTCGAAGGCTCTCAGCCCCGCCTGTGCAGTACAGCCGTTACCTGGGAGCTCATAAGAAGTCTTAATGCCAGGAGCCCACCCCAGACAATAAAATCAGAGCCTTGGGGATAGGATAGGTTATATGCTTTTTTAAGCTCCCAGGTGATCCTAATGGGCAACCAGTGTTGAGAGCTGGCTGGTGAATGGAAAGCACTTAGACAGTGGTAGGTCAGGCACAGGAGTCAACACATTTAAAAAACAACATTCAAACCCAGCACAACATAAGATCAAAGACCTTTTTCTAGAGCCAGAATTCTTGTAATGGGAGGACCCCTAGTCTCACTGGAGAGAGACGGAACACAGATTGGGGAGGAATGGCTACCCAAAGGGCAGGAGGGTGGCAGCAATAGTGACAACGATGGTGGACACTTACTGAGTACTTGCTATATGCCAGGTACTCTGCTAAGTGCTTTTCATGCATAATCCCACTGGATTCCCACCACTGTTCTGTGATGTCGACCCTACTTTATCCTATTTTATAGATAAAGAAATTGAGGCTCAGAGAGGTTAAGTAACTCACCAAAGGTCACACAGCTGGCAAGTGGTGGAACCAAGATAAAAACCCAAGGCAGGCAGTCCAGGTGGATCAGACAGTTGGGCTGATTCCATCTCCCTGTGCCTCCCAGACTCTCCTCCCCACTGTCTGCTGCCTTCCTGTGGCCTTTTGTGGCCAGCTGGTATCACCAGCCTTCTGGCACAGAGCTCATCAGCCTGGAGCGTCACCCCATGCCTGGCTAGAATCTGTTTGACAGCTCATTATTCTGCCCAGTCCTTCCTGCTCACGGGTCCAGAGAGTGGACACTGGGGAAAAGGGTGGCAGCTAGGACCCAGTGAACCTGGTGAGGACCTGCCCAGTGAAGGCTTCAACCCCCTGGCAAAACCCTCCTGTAGGTGGTCCTGGTTTCTGTATCTGTGTCTGTCTGTCCTCTGGTCTCCTGTGTGAACTGTGACACTCTGCTTCTTGAGAACACTCAGGAGATGTCTTGCATCCTTGCGGTTTGGCCATCCAGAGAACTGCCATGGCACCTAGGGATGGAGCCCTCACCCTTTCACCCTGGCACTCTGCTTCCAGGCCTGGGTGGAAGCTGTCAAAGGCAGAGTCCCCAGTGTCCCAGGCAGCTCCAGTACTGAGCATGGTTTCTCCTCTAAGTGCCGTGCATCCATGCCCTCTTTCCTGCAGAGGAGATCCTGAGGTGCCACCCTGAGGGCTCTGACGCCACTTGAGATCGCCTTCTTGCCAAGAGGCTAGAGGAAGTGCCTCTTTCGGGGGTTTCGGGAGATCCTTGGCCCCCTTGTCAGACACAGCACTCTCTTGTGGATCTGGCTGCCGGACTTCAGGTGGGGGAGAGGGTACAGTGCAGGAGACTTGATTTTCCTCTTTGTTTTCACAGCTGCCAAAAGCCTATTGAACAAGAAGTCGGATGGCGGTGTCAAGGTAAGTGTCTCCAGCCTCTGAACAGACTGACCTCTTTATCCCCGCAGTCACTATGGGAATTCTTGGCACCTGGTTCCACCTTTCCCAGGGAATCTTCCTATTCTTGCTAGTCTGCTTTAAACCAGATGCCTTTGTGCTCAGAACAGAAGGTTTCGCTGGCCTGAGAGGGAAGTAGGGAGGTATTTTTCCTGGCCCTAGCTGGATGGGAATGACTCAGGGGAAGTGATCCAAATCATAGTTTATACCAGAGCTGAATCCGGAACCTGACTTCCACACGGATGCTTCATCTCCAGGGCTTGACTCTGGGTTTTTTAGGTCATTTGGTTATCTTTCTTTTTTTCCTTTTTATCACAAACCCTTTTAATCAAGTGAAAGCCAAGTTTGACTGAGTGATTTAGGCAGGGTATGGGGCTTGGAACCTGAAACCACTCTCCTTTTGGTCTTTTTCCTTCTCTCTACAACACTTTCAGATCCCACTGAGTGCCAGAGCCTCGAGCTTTCTTGATGCATAGGCTCCTCAGGAAAAGGCAAGGGCCATGGTGGATCACGGCTTGTTCCCACTGGGTGAGGGAGCTTTTCCCATGGGACTGGGGCAAGAGGAGGGACCTGGGACTCACCAGGAGCCCTGCTGGGAATGGCTGCTTGGCCAAGGTAGAGGAGAGGTGGCTGGGGCTACCCACAGGGCCCAAGACATTCTGTAGATGCTTTGGGGACAGAAAGGATCCTGGGGCTAGGGCATTGGGTAGGAGCTCATGCTATCTTGAAGCCTCCCAACTTATACTCTAGACTAGATTTTCACTGGACCTTTTCCCAAGATCTTGCGTCCACAGCTGAGATACACACATGCGCCCCGTTCCCTCCCCACTCCCTCCTCTTTCCCTTATTCTCTGCATGCCTGCTTCTCTGTCCTTCCACTCCTTGCAGGGGAGCTTGGGCTCCACGCACACCCTCTGACATGGAGCTGGGGGCATCGTGCAGTCCCCAAGCTCTGCCCCTGAGCTAGATGGATGGAGCCAGGTGAGGAAAAGGGGCAGGTTTAGTTGGAGAGAGTGTTTAATAAGTACCTGTCCGTCAGAGGTCTATGCAGCATTCTGTTCTGAGGGGTACATAACAGAGGTGTAAGAGCGGGTGTGGCTTTCAGTCGCCATAGGAAGGGGGCCGTGCCCTGGAGTCAGCTGAGCGCTGCTAGTGGACCCACGTGAGATGGTTTAGTCCAGGAAGCTCATAGGAGAGAGCTTACTGGAGAAAGCTGCAGGGACATAGGTGAGACTCACTTTGCAGTTTTACTTTCTGCTATATGTTTTCTTTAAATTAAGAATATGTGCCAGGCTTCGTGGCTCACTCCTGTAATCCCAGCACTTTGGGAGGCCAAGGCAGGTGGATCACCTGAGGTCAAGAGTTCAAGACCAGCCTGGCCAACCTGGTGAAACTCCGTCTCTACAAAAATACAAAAATTAGCCAGTCATAATGGCCAGTGCCTGTAATCCCAGCTACTCGGGAGGCTGAGGCAGGAGAATGGCTTGAACCCGGGAGGCGGAGGTTGTGAGCCAAGGTTGCGCCATTGCACTCCAGCCTGGGCAACAGAGCAAGACTCCATCTGAAAATAAAGAAAAGAGAAAAGAAAAGAACATGCCATTTCTGTAACTTAAAAACAACAAATTATATGTGTATGGGTTCTCCTATACATATTGATGTTCTCTGCCCAATGAGAACACAGGGTGTGTGGTAGAGGGATGTCAAAAATATGGTTGGATCAGTCTTATCAGGCAGAATTGGAAGTTTCTGTGTCAGACTGTGGGAAATACCGTAGGCTATGGAGCAGGGAAGCTATGGTGAGAGTGCTGATAGAAATGATTTGGCAAGCCGGGTGCAGTGGCTTCACTCCTGTAATCCCAGCATTTTGGGATGCTGAGGTAAGAGGATTGTTTGAGTCCAGGAGTTCGAGACCAGCCTAGGCCAAACCTTGTCTGTGGGGGGAGAAAAAAATTAACTGGGCATAGTGATGTGTACCTGTAGTCACAGCTACTTGGGAAGCTGAGGTGAGAGAATTGCCTAAGCCCAGGGAATTCGAGCCTGCAGTGAGCCAAGATCAAGCTACTCCACTCTCCAGCCTGGGTGACAGAGTGAAACCCTGTCTCAAAAAATAACCAAAAAAAAAGATACCTGCCATGCCCCTGGGAGTTGGGAAGGCAAAACTTAATCCACCTTTTAAAGTGTTCACAGTGGGAGAGACACAAGGCAGCTACTGGTTCTCTGCAGTCTGCTAAGGTCTCAGGGAGGTGTGCACCCGGCAGGTGCTGGGGGAGCAGACAGATAAACATCCAAACCAGGACAGGAATCTTCCGGAAGGAGACAGCCCAGGAATTGAGCTTGAGGGAGTAGCTGGATTTTGCTGGGTTAAGGAGCAAACAGGAGGGGAGGGATAGTCCAGGCAGAGGGAAGAGTGCATGTGAAGATACACGAGGTTGAAACAGCATGATGATTCTGGGAACTTCAGTATCTTCTTTATGGCTGAAGGGAAGAGCAATTGCGTAAAATGAGACCTGAAATAAAGCAGTGACTGCTGAGGTGGAGGGGAGAGGATGGATACAGGCACCATTACAGAACAAGTTTCCAGCCAACCTTTCTAGATACTACTGGTCTCAAAGATGAAGGTCATGTGCAGCCATGTAAGATTAGCCCAAGGAGCCAGCTCAAACCATGCACATCCAGGGCCCAGCTTGGAATTTATATTCTGGAGGTCTTGGCTGGGAGGCAGAATCTGTGAATTTTAACACTTTCATGCATCCAAAGCACATGAAGGTTTGAGAGTCTGGTAAAGGCAAAATTTCGGGGTTATGTCTTAAGAAAGGGCTGGAACAAGAGTCGGCAAAGAAATGGAGGCAGGACAGAGAGGTAGGGGAAAAACAGACGTGTAGCAGCAGCAGCAGCAGCAGCTCTTCCAGGAACCATGAGGATGAGGGCTGGGCAGACACATCATTAAGTAAAGGCTCTAAATGAGGACATGTGTGGGGAACCTAGCCCTGCAATGTGTTATGTGTCTGACCCTGATACGTGCTCAGTAAATAAGTTTTATGCCACATTCTTTTGAGAAAAGAGCTTCAGTATTATGGTGGGAACCAGAGGCTAGTGACCACCCAAAATTAAAAGGCCAACCACATATTCATAGCAGTTGTGATGGGAGGGGTTGATATTTTTATTGAAAGAGTTTCTGTAACAAATAATTCCTCTTAAAACCCAGTAGAGGCTGGGCACGGTGGCTCATACCTGTAATCCCAGAACTTTGGGAGGCCGAGGCAGGCTGATCACTCAAGGCCAGGAGTTCGAGACCAGCCTGGCCAACATAGTGAAACCCCGTCTCTACTAAAAATACAAAAATTAGCTGGGTGTGGTGGCACATGCCTATAGTCCCAGCTACTCGGGAGGCTGAGGTAGGAGAATCACTTGAACCTGGGAGGCAGAGGTTGCCGTGAGCCAAGATCACGCCACTGCACTCCAGATTGGGGGACAGAGCAAGACTCCATCTCAAAACAAACAAACAAAAAACAGTAGATAGATGATCAAAGAAAATAAACTGACAACCTGAAAACGAGGAAGTAGAACTGGATAACAAATGTGGAAAACTTTCTAGCCTCACTAGTATCAGAGAAATGCAAATTGAAACAAGGTGCCATTTTTGGACTCTTTAGCTAGTGATGATAGTGAAAACCAGATTGGTCCTTTCTAAAACAGCCTGCGTGTCAAAGCCATAAAAATGCTTCTACCTCTTTTACCCTGTTAATTCTACTTCTGGGAGTTTTTCCTAAAGAAATAATTCAAAATAGGGAAAAGCTAAAAGCAGAAAAATGTTGAACATGACATTATTTATAACTGAAAAGATTGGAGGCTGGGCACAGTGGCTTATGCCTGTAATCTTAGCATTTTGTGAGGCCAAGTTGGGAGGATTGCTTGAACCCAGGAGTTTGAGACCAGCCTGGGAAATGTAGTGAGACCCCATCTCTAAAAAAAAAAAAAAAAAAGCCGAGCTTGGTGGAACGTGCCTGTAGTCCCAGCTACTTTGGGAGACTGAGGTGGGAAGATTGCTTGAGCCCAGGAGGTTGAGGTTACAGTGAGCCAGGATCACACCACTGCACTCCAGCCTGGGTTACAGAATGAGGCTCTGTTTAAAAAAAAAAAAAGAAGAAGAAAAAAAGAGATTGGAGACAATTTGAAAAGCCAGTAAGGAGCCAGCCACAGTGGTGCATACCTGTAGTCCCAGCTACTCAGGAGGCTGTGGCAGGAGAGAATTGCTTGAGCCCAGGAATTTGAGGCCAGCTGGGCATCATAGTGAGACCCTCAACTCTTAAAAATGTTTTTAAATTTAAAAATAAAAAGATCTTTTAAAAGCCAATAAATGACTAAATAATTATGGGAAATCTATGTAATAAACTATTACAAAATATTAATTTTCATGACTATAGGGATGTTTAAGTGAAAAAGTGCAGAAATGTTTTATATTAAGTGAAGGAAGTGGCATATAAAGGAGTACAGACAAGCCAGGCACCGTGGCTCACACCTGTAATCCCAGCACTTTGGGAGCCCAAGGTGGGCGGATCACGAGGTCAGGAGATCAAGACCAGCCTGGCCAACATGGTGAAACCCTGTCTCTACTAAAAGTACAAAAATTAGCTGGGCATGGTGGCACTTGCCTGTAATCCCAGCTACTCAGAAGGCTGAGGCAAGAGAATCGCTTGAACTAGGGAGTTGGAGGTTGCAGTGAGCCAAGATCGCGCCACTGCACTCTAGCCTGGTGACAGAGCAAGATTCTGTCTCAAAAAATAAAATAAATAAAGGAGTACATACATTATCATCTAAATTTGGTTTGAAGAAACGTGTTTGTAGATATTTATTCAGTATATAATATGTGGATAAAAAGGGACTGGAAGAAAGCCCACTGAAGTGTCAACAGTAACTTCACCAGGTGATGGGAATTTGAGAACCTTTTTTTCTTATACATTTTTCTGTATCCTACATTTTTCATCTAGATTGTGCACTACTGTTATCAGAATTTTTTTAAAAATACTATTTTTTTTTTTTAAAGTAAAGCATAATACCAGGTGTGACAGCTCATGCCTGTTAATCCCAGCTACTTGTGAGGCTGAGGTGGGAGAATTGCTTGAACCCAGGAGGTCCAGCCTGGGTAACATAAGCAAGACTCCATCTCAATTAAAAAAAAAAAAAAGAAAAGAGATAGGGCATATGCTTGTATTATTGTATGTTATAACGATATCTTTTTTTTTTTGTTTTTTGAGACAGGGTCTCACTCTGTCCCCCAGGCTGGAGCATAGTGGTGTGATCTCGGCTCGCTTCTACCTCCACCTTCTGGACTCAAGTGATTCTCCCACCTCAGCCTCCTGAGTAGCTGGGAATATGGGCATGTGCCATCACGCCCAGCTGATTTTTGTGTGTTTAGTAGAGACGGGGTTTCACCATGTTGCCCAGGCTAGTCTTGAACTCCTGAGCTCAGGTGATCCGCCCGCCTCGACCTCCCAAAGTGCTGGGGTTATAAGCATGAGCCACCACGCCTGGCCTATAATGATATCTTAAAAGATTGCTTTCTTTTTGTTTTTTGTTTTTTGTTTTTTTGACGGAGTCTCACTCTCACCCAGGCTGGAGTGCAATGGCGCGGTCTTGGCTCACTGCAATCTCCGCCTCCCGGGTTCAAACAATTCTCCAACCTCAGCCTCCCAAGTAGCTGGGACTACAGGCACGTGCCACCATACCCGTCTAATTTTTGTATTTTTAGTAGAGACGGGGTTTTGCTATGTTGGCCAGGCTGGTCTCGGTCTCCTGACCTCGTGATCCACCTGCCTTGGCCTCCCAAAGTGCTGGGATTACAGGCATGAACCACCACACCTGGCTGACTGCATTTTTTAAACAGACTGGAAGATTTTGCTAGGAGTATGAGTGGTTTTCCCATGCCCCTTCTGTTTTCCAAATTGCTTGTGTTGTGGCTGCAGTCCTTTTATAATATGAAACAGGTAAATAACAACTGATGTTGTGGCTGCATCAAAGGGGTGACAAATGAAAAGGAGAGGACAAAGCAAAAGAGTCTGACCTTTCCAGGCTCTCCTGAAAGTCAAGGTTTTGATCAATGTTATGAGGGAGGCCTGTGAAGTAGCTCAGACGGTCTTGAGCTTTCAGCATCATGGATTCTTCTTTTAGATCCCATCTTCCCTTCCCAACTCCCCCTCCTCAATTCCTACCGCTTAAGTGTCCATAGAGCAATTTCTTTTTAACTGTTCAGAAGCTTTCTGCAAGATGTTCGAAATACTAGCGTTGGTTTGAGCAGCTAGTCTATCTTGTGCTCTTGATTTGGGGGACTTGGCTTCTATTTAGATTTCTTTGAAGGTGGATGCCAGTGACCCAGGGTCTGTGGAAGAGTAAGAGCCACTTGTGAGGATAAGACTGAAGAGGCCACAAACTCTCAGATCCTGAGAGGGTAGGACAACTCGTGCCTTCTGCTAGTCCCAAGGCCAGAATGGCCATCCTATCTTTAAAAAAGAAAGTTATTTCCCTAAGTACTATTTGAATTATTTTGTTTAAATTAAGTATGGGAAAGAGGTTTGAACCCTTTTCCAGCTTAAAATTTTAAATAAATATACAGTTTTTAAGTAAAAGTGAGATATGATTCTTTAGAAATCATCTGACATTTAGCCAGGCATGGTGGTGTGCACCTGTAGTCCTAGCTACTCAGGAGGCTGAAGCGGGAGGATCCCTTGAGCCCAGGAGGTTGAGACTACAGTGAGCCGTGATCATGCCAGTACTTCAGCCTGAGCAATAGAGCAAGACCTTATCTCTAAAAAAAATAATAAAAAGACTTCACATTTAGACAATGTGGTAGTGTGCTGGTTCAGAAGGAGCCCAGCTATGCATGGCTAAGGGCAAATCCCTGAAAGGATGGACAAGGAAATTGAAAAATGTTCACTAACCTGAGAAACAGTCTTTGGAAAAAGGTGATCTCAGGTTCTCATGCAGGACAATTTAGGAAAAATAGAGCCAGCCAGGAGAAGGCTGAGAACTTATTCCCCATTAGTCAAAAATCTGCTTTAAGTCAAGATCCTGCAATGGCCTTTGACAACAGGGCCCTGAAAATCACCAGAACCAAGCCTGGGCCTGGTGAGTGAGTGCCTGCATAGAGTTCTTGCTGCTGTGATTCAGTGCAAGTTAGAAACCTATGCTCTTCTTTTTTTTTTTTTTTTTTTTTTTTTTTTTTTTTTTTTTTTGAGACGGAGTCTCACTGTGTCTCCCAGGCTGGAGTGCAGTGGCGCAATCTCGGCTCACTGCAAGCTCCGCCCCCCGGGTTCACGCCATTCTCCCGCCTCAGCCTCCCGAGTAGCTGGGACTACAGGCGTCCGCTACTGCGCCCGGCTAGGTTTTTGTATTTTTAGTAGAGACGGGGTTTCACCGTGTTCGCCAGGATGGTCTCGATCTCCTGACCTTGTGATCCACCCGCCTCGGCCTCCCAAAGTGCTGGGATTACAGGCTTGAGCCACCGCGCCCGGCCCCTATGCTCTTCTTTAGCCTGGGGAAAACCAACGTCCGCAAACCCAGCTTACTCAGCAAACGATCGATCGTGGCCTGTATGCTAACTATAAGGCATGTTGCTAGGTACCGTGGAAATTCTAAAGAGACATAAGATAAGAACCTTCCTGAAAGCAGTAACACTTTAGTTGGGTAAAGGGATAAGGAGATACACACACACACACACACACACACACACACAGCTACCTATGTTATATATATGAATATAAGGGAACTCTCTCTTTTTGAGGGATAATCTTAGAAGTAAAATCTCATATTTGAGCATATTTAAAAGGCCACTGTAAGGCCGGGCGCCGTAGCTCACGCCTGTAATCCCAGCACGTTGGGAGGCCGAGACGGGTGGATCACCTGAGGTCAGGAGTTTGAGACCAGCCTGGCCAGCATGGCAAAACCCGGTCTCTACTAAAAATACAAAAAATTAGCGGGGCGTGGTGGTGGGCACCTGTAATCCCAGCTACTCAGGAGGCTAAGGCAGGAGAATTGCTTGAACCCAGGAGGCGGAGGTTGCAGTGAGCCGAGATCACGCCACCGTACTCCAGCCTAGGCAACAGAGCGAGACTCCATTAAAAAATAAATAAATAAATAAATAAATAAATAAATAAATAAAAGGCCAATGTAAAAGAGGCTTAACTATATTTAGGTTTTTCTTTTCCTTTAGATCTAATTCTAAATTATGGACCATTGTCAATATTTGTAGCCTCTTTCATTGATTATAATAATAATCCTTGAAAATGCCTTCTAAAGAATGCTGGCCCCTTGAGAGCAGGAGCAGTTTATCAGCTGTGTTTACTGTACCTGAAACAGCCCTCAGTGTTTGCTGGACATTGTTAAATGTATGTGCAAAAGTTGAATGACAGACGGACATATTCTGGGGGGACCTTACCCCCAGTGAGCTAATGACGACATTCATAATGACCCTTCACCTTTTAGATGCAGTCTTCTGGGATATATTTTTAGCGTTCCGCGTGGTCTTCATCTTGATGCGTCTGTTTCACATGTGAACGTAAAGTTCGTGAGCATTTAGTTGAGGCTGAGGAATCACTGCTTTCAACATTCCTTGTGGCTTACATCCCTGCATTTTTATGATCACTGTAGTTTTAATCACTGGCACTCCTTCGTTTCCATTTCCCACGAATTGCAAAATGCTATAAAAAATTCAAATACTGTAAACAAGCGTGGCTATACCGACAAAGGAAGGCCAACATTTAACTGCTAGGTGATTTTCAAAGCTCAGCATCTTTATCTAAAAAGCATAGTAGGGGTGCAGCGAAGTCAGAAGTCAAATTTTATTAAAGCTGAGGACAGCCTATAGTAGCTTTTGCTTTTTCCCTGGTGGCTGCTCACTTGAATTTCAGACAGTTCTAGTAATGAGAGAAAATAAATAACATTACAGGGTGAGCTAACCCTATGAACCCAGACCTGTAAATTTGTAGCGAAATACTTCCTCTCACAGACTTGTGACTTAATCTCCTTAAGAGGCTTTTTCTGAGCAAGGCTGAGACATCTCAGAAGACTAAATCTGTGTCTATGAACCTGACTGCAAAAGAGTTCTTCCCTCCCAGGGTCTGGAGGGTATGAGTGCCTGTCAGTCCATGTGCTGTTTAACCCTCTGGTGCTGGACTCCGGGTCTCCCTCCGCTCTTTTCTCCCCGATGCAGAGCCCATGCTGGTGCGCTAACCTGCAGTGTCTCTGTGCTTCTCTTCTTACCTCCTCTTTCCCCTTCTCTTTCCCTCTTGCTGTGGTGTGTCCAGAAAAGGAAGTCGAGTTCCAGCGTGCACCTAATGGTGAGCCTTGCCTGCCCACCCATCGCCCACTCCATGCTGCCTGTGCCCGCCTGCCAGCCACGCAAACCCGTTCTGCCACGTGCGTGTGCCTCACTCATCCTCACTGCATGTCTGTGCTGTGTGGGCAGGTGTGGCCTGTCCTGCCAGGCGGGGGCCATTGCCCAAGGTCACCCAGTGGCCTAAAAAGTGGGCATTGGAAGGGGTGGTATGGCACCCCCTGCTGTGGAGTTTGGACAGCCCCCAGCAGCCCAGGGTAGGATGTGAAGCTGGTAGGGACCTGGGGCAAGCAAGGGAGAGACCCTCACTCGCTGTCACCCAGAAGGAGAGGCCCTGCTTCCCAGGCATGAGCAGCTGCTTCCTACAGACTGGCAGCTGGAGGGCAACTGTGTGGTGGGCAGAGGAGCTGGTTGCAGGCTCCCACTTGTGAGTCTCGCTCTCCTGGCTCTGCCCCCATGCAAATCCCATTCTCCAGCTGTGCCCAGTGGTTCATCCTGCCCACCCAGCCCTCAGGGGAACAGCTAACTCATCTTTCTCACAGTACACTGGGCACCAAGGGCAACACAGCAGCCTGAGTCATTATGAAACCATCCATTAAAACCAGAGGTGGGGGCCGGGCGTGGTGGCTCACGCCTGTAATCCCAGCACTTTGGGAGGCCGAGGCAGGCGGATCACGAGGTCAGGAGATCGAGACCATCCTGGCTAACATGGTGAAACCTCGTCTCTACTAAAAGTACAAAAAATTAGCTGGGCATGGTGGCAGGCGCCTGTAGTCCCAGCTACTTGGGAGGCTGAGGCAGGAGAATGGTGTGAACCCAGGAGGCAGAGCTTCCAGTGAGCCGAGATTGTGTCACTGCACTCCAGCCTGGGCGACAGCAAGACCCCGTCTCAAAAAAAAAAAAGACCAGAGGTGGGGCCACTTGGGTGACATCTCAGCCCTCTGCAGGTTTTATGGGCACTCTGGAGTCTTTGCCCCCTGTGAGGGTCTTGGCCTCAGCTGGGATTTACAGGTAGGGCAGCCCTCTCTAACCAACCCCAAACAGGTCAGCATCATTCACTGAGCTAGGTGGGCTTTGCTTCTTCTTGGTGGGAATGGAGACAGCAGAGCTCCTATGAGTTTAGAGCACCGTCTCACGACTCCTGGGACCCCTCTTCTCTAGCCTGCCGCAGTCTGTGGAGTCTTGTTCAGGGAGTCACTTGGTGCCTGGCTTGAGGTTCCATGCCTAGCCCTGGGTTTGGGGATGTCTGAGCCATTGATAGCAAGCTGGCAGTGGACGGCTTCAGGTCTGGTCCAAGAGGCCTCCAGGCAAGAAGTAGGATGCTTTCTGTGTATGTCCTAGAAGAGAAGACACACATTCTAGCTGTCAGTGTATCATCTGTGCCCTGTGCAGGGATGGTAGCCACACATTTGTCCCACCTCCTATTGAAGAATTTGCAGGCATCAGGCTGCTTCTCAGTGGCCCCCAACCCCACTGGAACTCAGTGAGATTGAGTATGCTGGTTAGGGAACTTATCAGAGGCAGAGAATATCACATGGATATGGCTCCCTGCCCTGGAGATCAGCCTCCTTCCTTCCTTCCATCTTCCCCTTGCCCCTCCCTTGTTGTACCGCTCTGTGTAATGTTTTTGTTTGTTTGTTTTTGTTTTTTTAAGATGGAGTCTTGCTCTGTCGCCCAGGCTGGAGTGCAGTGGTGCAATTTGGCGCACTGCAGCCTCCACCTCCTGGGTTCAAGCAATTCTCCTGCCTCAGCCTCCCGAGTAGCTGGGATTACAGGCATGCACCACCACGCCTGGCTAATTTTTGTATTTTTAGTAGAGATGGGGTTTCATCATGTTGGCCAGGCTGGTCTTGAACTCCTGACCTCAGGTGATCCATCCGCCTTGGCCTCCCAAAGTGCTGGGATTACAGGTGTAAGCCAGCGCGCCCGGCCACCACCATGTAGTTTTGAAAGGCAAGGAGTATCCCTGGTGGTCATGGTGCTGTTGGGAATGTTGGCCTGTGTGTGGCCTACTCTGTCCTGGAGGCCAGATTCTGGGACTACAGCCACAGCCCCTCTGGGTTTCACCTGCCCCTCCCCGGAATACTGCCCTTACTTCTAGCCGATCAGGCCTAAGATTTGTCAGGCAAAAAGGTGAACAGCACAGCCCTGACTCTGCTCCCTGAGGTCAGTGAATGCATTTTGGTCTGAAATGGACTTCCACCCCCATCCTCTGGACACCATCTCTTAGGCCAGGCATACTTTCTTTTCTCCTTTCTCTTTGTTTCAGGCTTCGAGCTGGTGTTGTAAGAAGGAAATAAAGGTGCTGGGTTGAAAGGGCAGCAGGAGACTGCCCACAGATAGGGGACCAGAGTTTCTGAATTTTGTTCTGCTTTCTTGTAAATTACCCCCCCTTTCCCTGTATGGTGGGAAGAAGATCTTGAACTTCTTTGGGTCAGGTGTGGATTGTGCAATGACATGGCACCTGGCATAAGCAGAGATTTCTGGAGAGATACTTTAAAACAAGGCTTTGGGCTTGTCCCGCCTTAAGGGTGCCCCAAGAGCTAGGTCTCTGGGTCCCACAAATACTTCCTCCGATCATCTCTCCAGCCATCGCTTCCATCTGCACAGCGTATGGAGGCCACCTCAGGCCTACCTCCTCCAGGCCAGGCCAGGGGGCAAGGGAGGTCTGGGAGTTGAACCTGAGTGGCCTTGGGGACTCTGGAGGAACTAAACCATCTGTTTTCTTGTCTCAGCCACAGAGCAACAACAAAAACAGTCTCGTAAGCCCAGCCCAAGAGCCCGCGCCCTTGCAGACGGCCATGGTACCTCCTGACTACAGCTTCTCTGCCTCTGCCCCTGGCTGCCTCCTGCCCCTTCCCTCTTCCTCCTCTTGTGCCCCCTCCCTGACCTCCTGGGCCTGTTCCTTTCTTGGTCCCCATAGAGCAGACTGCTTTGTGTGCCGCCCTGTATGCCCCTTCCCCTTCATTGTCCCGCCTGGCCGCACTCCGTCCCGCATGGCAGAACTGCTGCTCCTGCTCCTGCTCCTTTCGCTGGTGGGGGGAAGAGTGATCAGGGCTCTCAGCTGAACCTCCCAGGCCCAGCCCAGGACCCCCAGTGGGTCTGCTGTGGGGGCTGGGAAGGTGAGTTGCTTAGGAAAGGAGAGGGTAGGAGCTTTCTTGGGACCTGAACATCAGTTCTTGGAGGCCTCCTTGTAAAACCTGCCTCAGTCTCTCTTTTGCAAAGCCAGAAACAGGAACGAGGGCTGGGGTCCCCACCTCTGGATGGTGCTGAGGTCTCCAGGCTCCTGGAGTGCCTCGTGCTAGCTGAGTTCTCTCTGGGCTCCTCCAGGGGTTCTGTGTGCTCTTGGAGCTCCCTCTGCTAGTGGTGGCTAAATAGAGAGTCAGCAGGGGGTGACTGGGAAAGAGGGAGGAGTGATGGTGCCTGCTACTCCCCTCCTTCCTGCGGACCCTCGTGCCACCTGACGTGGCGGGTGTGGGGCCAGGAACTAGGGAAGGCAGAAGGCGGGCGCAGCGGGTGGCTCTCTGGGCTCAGCTTGCCGAGGGGGATTCCTGTCCTGGCTCTTTCTGGGAGACCTCATTCTTCTCCCCAGTGTACACCCTGTGATGAACACTGTGGCAGGGCCCGGCCTGTGCCCTCAGTCCCACAGCTCCTCCAGTGTACCTGCCCTGTGGGAACCCCATGTGGAAAAAGCCCTCAGAACTGACAGGAATCAGGGACAGAGGCCCTTGCTGTCTCAGCCTCCTGGGCACCTGCACCTGCCAGGCCTCTCTTTCTTACCAGCCAGTGCTACTGCCAAAATCCAGGGCTATCCCAGCTGCCTGGGACCCCAGTTGAGCCGGACATTTTGTCTTCTGGAGATGGCTGGTGGGCAGGCCTCAGTGGTCATCACAGGGTCTGTGGGAGTCCTGGGGTGCAGGTGGGGCTCCTCAGGGAAGAGCCATAGTCTGTTCCCAAGTTGGAAGGGTAATTTTCATCTTCTCTCACAGGAGCCACAAACCACTGTGGTACACAACGCTACAGATGGGATCAAGGTGAGTGGCTCCTGAGCCTGTCTCCTGCTTTCCAGGTCAGCAGGAGACAGGTGGGCTGGGTCCCAGGGGTCTACAGGCTGCACCCTGAAGCCAAGGCGTTTGCAGAGGCTCAGCTGAAGGTAGCCTGTGCTCATAGTTGCTCCATTCTGAGGAAGGGCTTTCTACCTTACGGAGCCCAGGCTTTGCAGTCAGACAGACCTGGTCTGAATCCTGGCCCTGCACCTTAGTATCCTTTATCTGCAAATTGGGGATGATAATAATAGAATCTTCCTCCATATGTTGGAAGTTTAAATGAGAGTAAACGTTCACTGAAAAACAGGCAAGAGCATCTCTGGACCCTGGAGCATTCTCCGTGGCCTGGCCCCTTTGTGCCCTTGGTGTTTTCACCAGCATTCCTGAACCAATCTGTTAAGCCTGGATACCATCCATGGCTCTGGTTTAGAGAGGTGACAAGACAAATTACCTGTTCAAACGGTGGGTGGGATGGGAGGCAGATAAAAAACCAATAAGCAAACAGATAAAATAGGCCGGGCACTGTGGCTCACACCTGTAATTCTCACACTTTGGGAGGCCAAGGTGTGGGCAGATCGCCTGAGCTCAGGAGTTTGAGACCACCCTGGGCAACATGGTGAAACCCCGTCTCTACTAAAATACAAAAAAGTAGCCGTGTGGTGGTGCGTGCCTGTAGTCCCAGCTACTTGGGAGGCTGAGGCACGATAATCGCTTGAGCCTGGGAGGCAGAGGTTGCAGTGAGCTGAGATCATGCCACTGCACTCCAGCCTGGGCTACGGAGTGAGACTTAGTCTCAAAGAAATAAATAAGATAAAATCTAATGTCAATAGGTAGTCTGAAGAAAATGGCACAAAGTAGAGAGAAGGCCAGGTGCAGTGGCTCACACCTGTAATCCTAGCACTTTGAGAGGCCAAGGCGGGCAGATCACTTGAGGTCAGGAGTTCAAAACCAGCCTGGCCAACATGGGAAAACCCCATCTCTACTAAAGATACAAAAATTAGTTGGGGATGGTGGTACATCCCTGTAATCCCAGCTGCCTGGGAGGCTGAGGCAGGAGAATCGCTTGAACCTCGGAGGCGGAGGTTGCAGTGAGCTGAAATCGTGCCACTGCACTTCAGCCTGGGCAACAGAGCAAGACTCCATCTAAAAAATGAAAACAGAAAAACCCCACCAAAGTAGAGAGAGAGAGAGAACAGGGCCTTGAATTAAGTAGTCAGGAGGAGGCCTCTTTCAGGAGGTGATATCTGAGCGAAAAACTGAACGGTGGGTGGGAAGGAGGCAACCAGGCCAACTCTGAGGCTGAGTGCCCTAGGCAGAAGGAACTGAAGCTCAGGTGTGGCATGTGTAATCAAGCAGAGGGAAGAGGGAAGTGACACGGGGAGAACCTAGGAGAGTGATGAGGTTGGTGAAGCAGCAGGGCCTGCTACAGAGGCCCTTGTAGGAGTTTGCATTTTCTTCCAGCAGCAAGGAGAAGCTGTTGGGAGTAATAGAATCTATCTGACACTTTAACACATCACTCTGGCCACATCATGATCAAGAACTCTAGGGAGGGCCAGGCACGGTGGCTCACGCCTGTAATCCCTACACTTTGGAAGGCCGAGGCAGGTGGATCAGCGGAGGTCAGGAGCTCGAGACCAGCCTGGCCAATATGAAGAAACTCTGTCTCTAATAAAAATACAAAAATTAGCCAGGCGTGGTGGCAGGCGCCTGTAATCCCAGCTACTCGGGAGGCTGAGACAGGAGAATCACTTGAACCCAGGAGGTGGAGGTTGCAGTGAGCCAAGATCATGCCACTGCACTCCGGCCTGGGCAACAAGAGCAAAACTCTGTTTCCAAAAAAAAAAAAAAAAACAACTCTAGGGGAAGTTAAGGAGACCATGAAGCTGTTATCGCGGTTCAGGTGTGAGATGCTGGTGGCCTGGAGTCAGGTTGTAGCTGTGTATTGGAAGTGAAGAGGTAAGACATGGGATTTACTTTGGAGGCAGAACCAAAAGATTTTATTTTTAGATTGGGCAATCCGAATATAAGGGAAAAAGAGAAGGATTGAGGATGACACCAGGTTTTAGCCTGAATAACTGGTCTAATTAGGGGCATTTACCAAGTGGGGGAAGACTAGGGAGGAGATTTGGGAAGAGTCAGACAGCCAGGGTGGAAGCAGAGCCTTCCACGGCCTTGCACCTCTTGTAGGAGCACAAACTCTGCTTTCGTTCTGCTTTGCTCCTCTGGCTTCCAAGGGATGGAGCATATAGAAACATATTCTTTTTGGCCTACAGGGCTCCACAGAGAGCTGCAACACCACCACAGAAGATGAGGACCTCAAAGGTAGGTGCTGGCCCTTGGAGGGGGAAGGACTCCAGCAGTGACCCAGGTACCTGGGCTCCAATGGGGCACCCGCCTTTTCTGCTCCCAGAACTGGGAATGCTGGCTCCTATGCCCCTAGGAGAGGGCTTGGTATAAAAGCTACTTTCCACAAGCCAAGATATGAGGCCCCTGTGTGGTGTTGCTGAGCTGGGCAAGAGGCTTCTCTTCTTTGACCCCAAGTCTAAAATAGCTAAGCTAGAGATTCTCCAGGGGCCAGGGCTCAGAGAACTGTTCCTGTCGCTGATAATGATGTGCCATCCCAGAACAGGGGTACACTAAGTCCCTGCCAAAGTAGCCCACAAGTGTCATGAGTCATAAATAGAGTGACCAATCATCCTGGTTTTCCCCGGACACAGAACTTTTGGTTTTAAGACTGTGATGGGCCAGGAGTGCTGGCTCACACCTGTAATCCCAGAACTTTCGGAGGGCCAGGGCAGGAGGATTGCTTGAGGCCAGGAGTTTGAGGCCAGCCTGGGCAACATAGCAAGACTTTGTCTCTATTAAAAGAAAAAAAAAGAAAAGAAAAGAAAAAAAAAATTTTAGGAACAAATAAATAGGCCAGGCAAGGTGACTGATACCTGTAATCCCAGCACTTTGGGAGGCCGAGGCAAGCAGATCACTTGAGGTCAGGAGTTCGAAACCAGCCTGGCCAACATGTTGAAACCCCATCTCTACTAAAACTACAAAAAAAGGCCGGGCCTAGTGGCTCCCGCCTGTAATCCCAACACTTTGGGAGACCAAGATGGGTGGATCACCTGAAGGTCAGGAGTTCAAGACCAGCCTGGCCAACATGGTGAAACCCCATCTCTACTAAAAATATAAAAAATTAGCCAGGTGTGGTGGCAGATACCTGTAATCCTGGGTACTTGGGAGGCTGAGGTGGGAGAATTCGCTTGAACCTGGGAGGTGGAGGGTGCAATGAGCTAAGATCGCCCCATTGCATTCCAGCCTAGGCAACAAGAGCAAAACCTCTCAAAAAAAAAAAAAAAAAAAGGCCGGTCATGGTGGCAGGGTCTTATAATCCCAGCTACTCGGGAGGCTGAGCCGTGAAAATGCTTGAACCCGGGAGGTGGAGGTTGCAGTGAGCCAAGATCGCACCACTGAACTCCAGTCTGGGTGACAGAATGAGACTCTGTCTCAAAAAGAAAAAAAAAAAAAAAAAAAGGCCGGGCGCGGTGGCTCACGCCTGTAATCCCAGCACTTTGGGAAGCCAAGGCAGGCGGATCATGAGGTCAGGAGATCGAGACCATCCTGGCTAACACGGTGAAACTCCGTCTCTACTAAAAATGCAAAAAATTAGCCGGGTGTGGCGGCAGGTGCCTGTAGTCCCAGCTGCTTGGGAGGCTGAGGCAGGAGAATGGCATGAACCCGGGAGGCGGAGCTTGCCGTGAGCTGAGATCACGCCACTGCACTCCAGCCTGGGGGACTGAGCAAGACTCCGTCTCAAAAAAAAAAAAAAAAAACATATATAAATAAATATAAAACCCAGATAGTCCTGGGAACACTGGGATGAGTTGGTCACTCTAGTCCTAAGATCTTGGCCTGAATGATGGAGTTGGAACCAATCTGACAACTGTGAGGCCACATTTGGTCGTGTCCTGGTGGGCCTGTAAGGACCACTAGCCTAAGCTTGGGCCTGGCTAGAGTGCCAGGGGGGTGGGAGGGCATGGCAGGCCGGACCCCTGGGAATCTCTGTCCTGCTCTTTAGTTGGGCCTCCTGGAATTGCTCCCTTTGCCTGAATTCCATAAGTGGCTTTGGGCCAGGCCATCAGAAAAGACAGAGGAACACTGTAGGACAGAGCTGGGAGAGCATGCCCTGGGCGGCAAGGGGGCATCAAACGTTTTGGAACCAAAAAAATAGCAGAAAGCTACGAGGAAGTGAATCATAGTAGCTCCAGGCCCCTGTCAGTGAGGTCAGATCAGTTCGATTCCAGCACTGCTGGCAACATAGGAGGCGCCATCACTGCTGGGCTCTGGACCCTGTGGCCTGGCCCCTTGGAACATCTTCCCCGGGAGCAGGGGTCCTTGGACAGGCTGTTGTAAGGCTCGTCTGGAAGCCACGGCCCAGGTCTGGGCACCTGCCTGGTGCCCTCAGCTGGGAGGCCTCTCTTGCAGAGGCGGCGGCGTGGGATGTGGTCCAGTGTCCACAGCAGCCCGAGGCGAGGCGTCCCCTTGCCCCGGCTCTGCAGCGCCATGGGCTCGGGTCCTGTCCGGCTTGCTCGCTCACCTGCCTTGTTCTGTTTGTTTTGGCTGCTCTGCCTTGCCCTGCCCTGCCCTGCCCTGGCTGGTTAGCTGCCCCGCTCCGCACTGGGAATGGCAGCTCGGTGCCTGAAGGACGGAGCTCCCGGGACAGAACAGCCCCCTCTGCAGGCATGCAGCCCCAGCCTTCTCTCTGCTCCTCAGCCAGTAAGTGTGAGGGAGGCACATTCTGGCTTCCGTCTCCCTGGCTCGTCCTGAAGCCCCTCAGGGACCCCCACCACAGCTGTCAGCCTGGCCCAGCTGCCCATGGTAGTAAGCTCCGGGAGCATGGCCTCTGCTAGGGGTGGGGGGTCAATTGGAGGTGCTGTTGAGACCAGGCAGGGGCCCCTGAGTCTGGGGCCCAGAGAAATATGAGAAGAGTGGGTGGAAGAACATGGCCTGGGGTGGGGGGAGTAGAAAGTCCCCAAGATGTGCAGTGGGCCTTGCCTCAGCGCCGAGCCAGGAAGAAGGGCAGAGTCGGAAGTCAGGTCTGTGAGGGTGGGAGTGGGGTGATGGGGAAATCGTGACAGCAAGGAACTGTGTTGGGGATGTAGTGCTTCCTGAGTCTCAGCATAACATATTAAGAGCATGGGGTCAGAGGCAAGACAGATCTGAGTTTAAATCCCAGATACACTGCCTTCAAGAGTGTGAAGTTTAACCTCTCAGAGCTGCAGGTTCCTTATCTGTAACTTGGAAATAAAACGGCCTGCACCTCAGAGCCTTATTGGAAAAAAGACGAGGCAGTAGGAAGTCTTGATACAGTGCCTCACTGGGTTATCAGGGGCTCATCCTCATATTTCTAGTTACATCTGTGCTGGAGGATGCCTGTGTCTGCTGCCTTTCCTCCCACCATCTATCCTTGCAGTTTCTAAGCACAACCCTCTTCACTCGTGGGGCCCCAGTCAGGTCATCCAGATGGGTCTGGTGGGTTGGAGAGGGTGTGTGTGTTGTGGGTGCACACCTGCCTGCTGCTTTAGGAAGCCCATCTAACTCCTTGCTTCCCTTAACCTGCTGCTTGCTTACCTGGAGCTGCAGCCTAGCAGGGCTGATGACTGTGGGGCTGCCTCCTGGATGTGCCTTTGGCCGCGCTGCCCTGTCCCAGCTGTGCTGCTTGGCTGTGCTGGCCAGGCCATGGTGGTGCTGTTCTAATGCTTGCAGTTGTCTTGCAGCCTTTCGCTCCTGTGAGGAAAGGGTTGTGGCCTGGGCCAACCCAGGGCTCGGGTTAAGATGAGCCCAAGCTCAACCCACGCTCTCCCTTACCCTGGCGGCAGCCCCTGCTGATAGTGGCATTCCCTATAAGAGAAGCCCAGGGCAGCAGGACATCACCAGCTGTCCCTTGGCTTGGGATGGGTTGGGGAGGAAGGCTCTGGAGGGCACCACCTCTGCCTGCCTGTCAGTCTGAGCCCTGTCTGGTTTTCCTGAGGAACACCTCCTGGCATGAGAGCTGGTGTGAAATGTACAGCTTTCCCAAGCCTTGAGAGGTAAATGGAGCAGCCTCTCTGGTACAGGCTGTCACAGGTTTTTACAATTCCGGGATCATTTCTCCCAGAAAAGCCCTGTGGAGTTGATGAGCAGTGGAAAGCATCCATCCTAGGGCTCTGATGGTCTTTTGGCACCCCAGCCCTAGCTGCATTCTGCTGTCAGGCTGCCTGTCGCCCAGGGCTGGATCCTGGCCACTGAATGAGGGCTAAGAGTGGGGGTGGTGATTGAGACCTGACTGAGCCCCTTCAGGTGAGAGAAGTAAATTGGGGGTGGAAGCAGCCTTATCGAGAGATGCTTGTGAGAGAGGCTGCTCATACATGGGAGGGGCTCACAGCATTCACGATGTACCAGGCTCCTCACCTGTTAAAGGCAAGTGTGTTTTCTGCAACCTGGTTGTTGATAGAGCGGGAGGCCAAGGCCAAAGAACCATAACTAATGGCTGGGCTTCAGGAGGAAGTGGTCATTGTGTCTGCAGACTGCAGAGAGGGAGATGGAAGGGAAGGTGGGTTCGCTCCTCTGCCAACGGCCCTAGAGACAGAGAAGAGGGATGTCTTTGTCATAAGTGATCACAGGGGACTCCTGAGGACTGGGGAAGGCTCTCTGTCACTTAGGAGGTACCCCAGTAGGTAAATTGATGGATTTTTCTCCTCCACAGTGAGAAAACAGGAGATCATTAAGATTACAGAACAGCTGATTGAAGCCATCAACAATGGGGACTTTGAGGCCTACACGTAAGTAGAGACCCATTTTTTTTTTGTGACCTAAGTCATCTCCCAAGGCCTTCCCTGCTTCCAGACAACAATTAGGACCCTGGGGAAAGGGAATTTGGACCTTGGGCAAAGTATCTGAGTTAAGCCTTCTCCTAAGCTGGGAGCCCTTTCAGGTAGATTCCCTGAGCTCACCCACGGTGTCCTGGTGGTGGGCCGAAAGCACAGGGCTGAGTGGCTCAGCAGGCAGGCCTGGAAGATCTTCGCTGTCTTGTCTGGGATGGCCACAGCTAGCCTGCTGCTACTGGGTAGACACTGCTGATAAGGAAGGAAGACAAATCGCTCCACAGAAGCCTGATAGGCTGCTTTTTTGTTTTTTCTCCCTGCAGGAAGATTTGTGATCCAGGCCTCACTTCCTTTGAGCCTGAGGCCCTTGGTAACCTCGTGGAGGGGATGGATTTCCATAAGTTTTACTTTGAGAATCGTGAGTGGGTTCGTGCTGCTGATATACTCCTGCCTGCCCCTTCACCCCTTTGCCTCTGTCTCCTGCTCACCTCCTCATCCCAGTTGCCCACTTTTCCCTTATTTGACCTTCATGCTGCACTCCTACTCTGTATGCTTGCCCCTTTGTGCCCCGATGGTTGTAAACAGGCACCTTTGAAGGCCCTGCTCTGAGCCCCAAGTGCCCATTCATTCCACAACTGCCTTGTGGCAGTCCCAGTCACCACAATCAAGTTCACTTATTTCTTGCCGAGCACGGTGGCTCACGCCTTTAATCAAAGCACTTTTGGGAGGCTGAGGCTGGTGGATCACGAGGTCAGGAAATCGAGACCATCCTGGCTAACACGGTGAAACCCCATCTCTACTAAAAATACAAAAAATTAGCCAGGCGTGGTGGTGGCGCCTATAGTTCCAGCTACTTGGGAGGCTGAGGCAGGAGAATGGTGTGAACCTGGGAGGCGGAGCTTGTAGTGAGCCAAGATTGCGCCACTGCACTCCAGCCTGGGCAACACAGCGAGACTCCATCTCAAAAAAAAAGTTCACTCATTGCTTTAAGCCTCACCTCTTTCCAAGATGGATTGGAAGGAAACCCTTTGAGATTAGGTTGAGATGATCTCAGCACGTAAGAACTAAGCTCTGTGTCTGCAGGTTTCAAAATAGAGGAAATTAAAACCAGGATAAGAATGTGCAAACCAGGGTACTCTTGGTGATTTGTGAGATCGGAAGTTGTGGCTAGAATCTTCCTGACTATGGAGGAAGGCAGGCGTCCTGTATGGGGGGTGGGGTGTACATTCTGGCCAGTTCGTGGAAGATAAGGGGATAAGAAGCTGAATCATCACCCCCTCCCATCTTTCTGTCTACTCTATGAGACCCTCCCCTTCCTTATTTTTATCTCTTCCCACTTTATGCTGGGCCTTCCCTATCCTGCCCTGAGTTATAGTTAGTCACTAACTTCTCTGCTGACTCCCACCCTTATCACATCTCAGCTGCATATATAAACTCTCAGTTATCTAAGTAATTCTATTAGCCAGAAGCAATTCCAGAGTTTATATTAATTCTAGGAAGGTGACATGTAGCCCCTGTCTAACATTTGAATTGAACTAAAATGTGAATCTCAATAAAAGCAACACAGTTTTCACAGCATATGCTGATAATGGCAATCCAACTTCTTTTGCCTTTTCCCCAGGGAATCCTGGGAATATCCTGAGCTTGGTGCTTTGGTGATTCTCTTTCAGCTTTGGTGCCTTAAAAAAAAAAATTACAAATCAATTTTGAATGGTTTAAGTTCATGATTTTGTTCTGCAGCCCTAGCTAGGGGCGAGCCAAGCCTTTTGAAATCTAAACTCAGCCTAACAAAACAGAAAATCTGTAGGCTTCAGTTAGAGTCACATGGTCCTGAGTTCAGGTGTGTGATTTGAGCAAATTATTCCTTGAACCTATTTCCTCATCTTATAATGAAGAAAATATTATCCAGCAAGAAATACAGCTCAGGCATGTAAAACCCCAGCACAATGCCTGATTAAAAGAGCAGCAGCTACTATCATTGTTGCCCATCTTTCTGTTCCTTTTGGATAAAGAAGACTAATGTAATGTGGTATCCTGGCCTCTTGGAGGGCGTTTGGGCGGGGGGACTTGGAGATTCTGGGAATGGTTGCTCGGGAGTTGGTAAGACTTGGAAGTGCAGGCTGGGAGGAAAATGCAGGTGCCGAGGCCTGATGTCCTCTTACCTACCCCACCCTGCCCTGTAGTCCTGTCCAAGAACAGCAAGCCTATCCATACCACCATCCTAAACCCACACGTCCACGTGATTGGGGAGGACGCAGCGTGCATCGCCTACATCCGCCTCACCCAGTACATCGACGGGCAGGGTCGGCCTCGCACCAGCCAGTCAGAAGAGACCCGGGTCTGGCACCGTCGGGATGGCAAGTGGCTCAATGTCCACTATCACTGCTCAGGGGCCCCTGCCGCACCGCTGCAGTGAGCTCAGCCACAGGTGCACCTGGTTGAGGGGGGAGAGGGGCTGGGAGGGCCTGGGACAGGTGGGGTCAGAGGAAGAAGAGAAGGCTGGGAGGTGGCCCTGGGAGAGGAGGTGTGGGCCATCCCAGAGGATTGGCAAAGGCTGGTAGAATGCTTGTAATAAGTTGTGCTCGGAAATCAGACAGACTGGGGTCTGGCTCCATGACTCCAAATTGGGTGACCTCAGGTTACTTCCCCTCCCTAAACTCAGTCTCCTTAGCTGTCAAAGAGAGGCAGAGAGTGGTACCTACCTCATTTAATCATTGTGAGGATTAAGTAAGATACTATAAGTAAAGCACTTAGTAAGTGCTCAGCAAATGGGAGGCAGTTTTGTATTTAAGCATTAGCTTCACCCACTTTCCCCACCTTCTCAGGCCTACTTGGCCACGTGTTTAGCGTGCTAAAGTCGCTGGAACTCATCTGTGTGCTCATTGTCCTCTGTTCTGTTACCACATTCTGTCCTGTTTGACAGGGGCATTAGGAGATTCCAGCCAGAGGTCGAACCTTCGCAGCCAGTGGCTCTGGAGGGCCTGAGTGACAGCGGCAGTCCTGTTTGTTTGAGGTTTAAAACAATTCAATTACAAAAGCGGCAGCAGCCAATGCACGCCCCTGCATGCAGCCCTCCCGCCCGCCCTTCGTGTCTGTCTCTGCTGTACCGAGGTGTTTTTTACATTTAAGAAAAAAAAAAAGAAAAAAAGATTGTTTAAAAAAAAAAAGAGGAATCCGTACCATGATGCGTTTTAAAACCACCGACAGCCCTTGGGTTGGCAAGAAGGCAGGAGTGTGTATGAGGTCTATCCTGGCATGAGCAGCGGGCTGACCCACTGGCCTTGAAGAGGTGAGCTTGGCCTCTCTGGTCCCCATGGACTCAGGGGGACCAGGCAAGAACTCTGACAGAGCTTTGGGGGCCATGATGTGATTGGAGCTCCTGAGGTGGCCTGCTTACCCCAGGTCTAGGAACGGACTTCTTTGGAACTTGCATAGGCGCCTAGAATGGGGCTGATGAGAACATCGTGACCATCAGACCTACTTGGGAGAGAACACAGAGCTCCCAGCCTGCTGTGGAGGCAGCTGAGAAGTGGTGGCCTCAGGACTAAGGGCCCGGACGTTGATGTGTACTGTCTCATTTAGTGTAGAAGGGAAGAGAATTGGTGCTGCAGAAGTGTGCCCGCCATGAAGCTGATGAGAAACCTCGTGTTAATCTGACATGCACTCACTCATCCATTTCTATAGGATGCACAATGCATGTGGGCCCTGATATTGAGGCCTTATCCCTGCAGCTAGGAGGGGGAGGGGTTGTTGCTGCTTTGCTTCATGTTTTCTTCTAACTCAGCAAGGAGAGAGCCGGGCCCTGGTCAGGGCTCCCGTGCCGCCTTTGGCTGTTTTGTTTCTGTGCTAATCTGGACCATCTTTGTCTTCTTGCCTTTTCACAGTAATGGTCCCCATGCTGACCCTCATCTGGGCCTGGGCCCTCTGCCAAGTGCCCCTGTGGGATGGGAGGAGTGAGGCAGTGGGAGAAGAGGTGGTGGTCATTTCTATGCATTGAGGCTCTCTTCGAGGCTGCCTCCCTTTTTATTCTTCCTTGCTGCACGTCCATCTCTTTTCCTGTCTTTGAGATTGACCTGACTGCTCTGGCAAGAAGAAGAGGTGTCCTTACAGAGGCCTCTTTACTGACCAACTGAAGTATAGACTTACTGCTGGACAATCTGCATGGGCATCACCCCTCCCCGCATGTAACCCGAAAGAGGTGTCCAGAGCCAAGGCTTCTACCTTCATTGTCCCTCTCTGTGCTCAAGGAGTTCCATTCCAGGAGGAAGAGGTCTATACCCTAAGCAGATAGCAAAGAAGATAATGGAGGAGCGATTGGTGATGGCCTTGGTTTCCCTCAAAACAACGCTGCAGATTTATCTGCACAAACATCTCCACTTTGGGGGGAAAGGTGGGTAGATTCCAGTTCCCTGGACTACCTTCAGGAGGCACGAGAGCTAGGAGAAGAGGCAAAGCTACAGGTTTACTTGGGAGCCAGCTGAAAAGAGAGCAGACTCAAAGGTGCTGGTGCTTGGATTTAGCCAGGCTCCTCCGAGCAGCTCATGCATGTCCCAGCCCCTGGGCCCTAGCCCTTTCCTGCCCTGCAGTCTGCAGTGCCAGCACGCAGATCCCTTCACCACAGGGTTTCGTTTTGCTGGCTTGAAGACAAATGGTCTTAGAATTCATTGAGACCCATAGCTTCATATGGCTGCTCCAGCCCCACTTCTTAGCATTCTTACTCCTCTTCTGGGGCTAATGTCAGCATCTATAGACAATAGACTATTAAAAAATCACCTTTTAAACAAGAAATGGAAGGCATTTGATGCAGAATTTTTGCATGACAACATAGAAATAATTTAAAAATAGTGTTTGTTCTGAATGTTGGTAGACCCTTCATAGCTTTGTTACAATGAAACCTTGAACTGAAGATATTTAATAAAATAACCTTTAAACAGTCCATTGTGTTACTGCTGTTGGAGGTTTACGGCCAGAGGCATAGATTTTAGCAGCCTGGGTTACCAGGTTGGAGAGAGGTACCTCCTCCTACTCCCATTGGGGCCTTTTGAGAATAAAACTTCCTCATGCCTGTAATCCCAGGCATTAGGAGGTCGAGGCGGGCGAATCACGAGGTCAGAAGTTCGAGACCAGCCTGGCCAACATGGTGAAACCCCTTCTCCACTAAAAAACAAAAAAAATTTATCTGGGCGTAGTGGCGGGTGCCTGTAATCCCAGCTACTCGGAAGGCTGAGGCAGAAGAATCGCTTGAACCCGGGAGGGGGAGGTTGCAGTGAGCCGAGGTCGCGCCACTGCACTCCAGCCCAGGGGACAGAGTGAGATTCCGTAACAGAAAAAAAAAAAAAAAAAAAAAAAACTTCCTCATAACCTCCAACCAGCGCTCGGTGCTGCGGAGGCGAGGCGGGGCGGGGAGGGGAGGGAGGGTGAGTGCCCTGGGAGCCGGTTGAGGGCCTCGCCCCGCCCCTGGTCCCGCCTCCGGCTAGACCGCTCCGCCTCGTCCCCTCCGAGTGGGCCGGCCCGGCTCCCCCTCCGAGGGGCTGAGTGGATGAGCCCAGGCCTGAGCCCGCCCCTGCTACCGAGTCGCGGTCCCCGACGCCCGGCCGGCGGTGCCATCGCGCGAGCAGGAGGGGGTGCGCTTCCGCGGGCGGGGCGTCCACCCGCCGTCTCGGAGGCCGCGGCTCGGCCCGGCACTGCGGAGGGCCGCTTGGTTTCCCGGCACCCAGGTCGCGCGGCTGCTAGGGCCGGAGTCGGTGGACCCGAGCGGGTGCCACCAGCGGCGGCGCGCCGCCTCCCCCGGTGGGAGCGGTGGTTGGGCCAGGCTGCGGCAGAGCGTTCGCTCGGAGATGGCGGAGCAGCCGCGACGCGGCCCGTGGCCCCGAGAGCAGGGAAGCCGGGCAGCCCCGGGACGCGGCGGAGCCCGGGGACAGCGGGGACGCCGCCCAGTCCTCCGGGTGAGCCGCCCCTGAAGAGACCCCCCGCCCACGGTCGCGCTCAGGCCCCGCAACAGACTCTCCTCGATGTTGCCACCATCGCCATCCTCAGGGTCGTCCCGGGGCGGCCCAGCGTGCGCCCCCCACCCCGATCCTTTCCGCCGGCCTCCCTCAGAACCGCCTCGCTCCCGTCCGGACCGGGCGGGCTCCCTTCTTCCCGCAAGGCTCTCCCAGCCCAGAGGCTGTTTTCGATGTCACCCCGGAGTTGCCGCCGCGCGCCCGTGGCCCCTTCCCCTTTGGTGTCCCACATCCGGTGCGCTCTTCGCATCCACCTGTACCCCCGTCTCCTCTCGGCGGGGCCCCTCCACCCGCCAGCCTCGGGCCCCTTCGGCGCCCGCAGCCTCCGCGCCGCTGCTCCGGCCGTCCCGGTCTCCCCTAGCCCAGGCCCGGCTCCCGTCTGGCTTCGCCGTTCTCAGAGACCTCCCGCACACACCCACCCCGCCCAGCCCTGCTGGCCCTCAGCGTTCACTGGCCCGGCCTGCGGCGCCCCTTCCCTAAAGCTTGCTGCTTCTTCCAGGTATGAAGCTAAAATGCAGCGGCTAAGAACGCGGCTCTGGAGCTTGACAGGCCTGACGTCGAATCCCAGCCCTCCCATCAACTGAGCTGTGTGATCCTGGGCAAGTTTCTAAGCTTCTCTGAGTTACTCATATGTGAAATGGGGATAATGGAGCACGTACGTTTTCCCTACTTCTTAGGGCTGGTATGAAGATTAAATATATGTAAAGCTCTTAGAAGAATGGCTGGCAAGTTGTAAGTTCTCAAATACGGGATGATACACCCTGAGTATCAACTTCCTGTCAGTGACCTCCTCACTACGATGTTTTCTCTAAAGTTGCATCAAATTCTTAGCATTCACCCCTTCTCGTCACCATTTTGATCCTCTTCCCCAGCTCTCTTCTCATGTCGTTTTACCTAGGCCAAAGCTGGACTGTTTTTGTTTTTTTTATTTTTTATTTTTCTGAGCCGGAGTCTCGCTCTGTCACCCAGGCTGGAGTGCAGTGGCTCGATCTCACCTCACTGCAATCTCCACCTCCCGGGTTCAAGTGATTTTCCTGCCTCAGCCTTCTGAGTAGCTGGGACTACAGGCGCCCACCACCACGCCCAGCTAATTTTTGTATTTTTAGTAGAGACAGGGTTTCACCATGTTGGCCAGGCTGGTCTTGAACTCCTGACCTCAGGCGATCCATCCGCCTTGGCCTTTCACAGTGCTGGGATTACAGGTGTGAGGCACCACGCCTGGCCTGAACTGTTTTTAAATCATCTCTGTCAATTCTGAAGGACCTCGGCTCTGCCTTATCACCCCTGAGATGTGTGTGTTTGGGGGTAGGTGGTAGAGAGGGATTGCCAGCCTTACAAGGAGGCTGAGGTGGGGATAGTGACAATAAAACTTAAAGAAGCAGTTGATTTAAGAAAAAGAACAGACTCAGGAGGCTGAGGCGGGAGGATTGTATGACCCCAGAAGTTGAACACCAGCCTGGGCAACATAACAAGACCCCCATCTCTAAAAAAAATTAAAAATTAGTAGGGCGTGGTGGTGCACAGCTGTAGTCCCAGCTACATGGGAGGCTGAGGTGGGAGGGTCACTTGAGCCCAGGAGTTTGAAGCTGCAGTAGGCTATGATCACACCAGCACACTGTATCCTGGGTGACAGAACAAGACTCCATCTAAAAATAATAAAAGAGATCCCCAAAATTAGACCTCCTTAAAACTGTGTTTTTCTGATCACACTGTCCTCTTTCCTTCTGTCATTGGTTGGATGTGATTTAAGCTCCTGTTACTCTCTGTCATCCAGTCCTTACTCAAGTTGTTCTGTTTGTGTAACTGAACTCAATACCTCATGTCTCTCCAGGCTAGCTCAGGGACTCTTCTGAACTGTTTAGGAATAGGGTTGGAGAACCACTTAGGCTAAGTTAGGAAGGAGAACTAGAGTGGACTCAGTTGTCTGGCTTTTCTCAGCACCCAGTGTGTGGCCTGCTCAGGAGTTACATTTTTATCTCCTGACTGGCAAAGTTGAGGTGAAGGTCAGGGGCGGGTAATGTTTCACAAGCAACGGGTAAGGGAGTCCCTAAGTTCTGGGTTTGGAAACTGGTAGAATGATTACCTATCATGAGGATTGCTCTTTCCTTTTGAACTCCCCCACCATAGTGTCCACCTGACTGCAAGTTCGTTAATGCTGTTGGCTGTGATCTTGGGTTTGATTGATGAGGACGATTAACAGACTCATGAGTTCCTTATCTGATATTTCATTGGAGCATGGGACTTTTGAGGACTTCCGGGGCTTTCCGTCCCTTCCTCACAGAAAGATCAGAGCTGTTGCTGGCTGGCCAGCTACTCAGTCATGGGCTAGGAACTCCTTTCAGAGCAGGGCTGTTTTTAGCCTCCTAGGATATTCAGCCTCTTGTTGATGGGAGATTTGTTCCCCTCTATCATTTGCATATACTGCTCCATCTCTGAGCTTTGCTTAGAGTGAAGAATTTGGACATTCATTTGGGTATTCTAAGAAAAGGAAAGGGAACAAGCTGTGAAGCCAAGGTAAAGGACTTAGCTTGTAGATTCTCCTACAGGAGGCTTTTTTTCTTTTCTTTTTTTTTTGAGAACAGATTATCCAATAAGCAGGAGGTAAGAGAGATGGGATGGGGAGGAAAATGGATTAATGACACAGTTTCAGAAGGAGGAATAACCCACTGATTTCTCTGTCTTACAGGTAGGGGGGCAGAGTTTGAACTTTGCTGACCTTTGATGTGAGGCACTCAGCCAGGGCCAAGGGGAGAGCCTGGCAAGATTTGCAGCCTGAAGCCATGGGCCAGGGGGCCATGGTGACCTGAGACTAGTGGACTCTGTATAGTTGCCCCCTGCTTCCCCTTCTGCCTCCCCTACCCTATACTAAGGGGACTCATCTCCACCTCTTAAGGAAACTCCCCCTGAGGGAATCCCTGTCCCATATTTTCCTATCCTTCTACCCTTCCAAGACAGTCCTAGCCTATAGAACTCCTACCTCCCATCCCCTGAGGTGGTCCCCATTCCTCCCTCCCTTCCTCCCCCCGCCATGCTCCAGTTGTGGAAGGTTGTACGCCCAGCTCGGCAGCTGGAACTGCACCGCCTCATACTGCTGCTGATTGCTTTCAGCCTGGGCTCCATGGGCTTCCTGGCTTACTATGTGTCCACCAGCCCTAAGGCCAAGGAGCCCCTGCCCCTGCCCTTGGGAGACTGCAGCAGCAGTGGGGCAGCTGGTCCTGGCCCTGCACGGCCTCCAGTTCCACCTCGGCCCCCCAGGCCTGCAGAGACAGTTCGAACTGAACCTGTGGTCCTTGTGTTTGTGGAGAGTGCATACTCACAGCTGGGGCAGGAAATTGTGGCCATCCTGGAATCTAGTCGTTTTCGTTATAGCACTGAGTTGGCACCTGGCCGAGGGGACATGCCCACATTGACTGATAATACCCATGGCCGCTATGTCTTGGTCATTTATGAGAACCTGCTCAAGTATGTCAACTTGGATGCCTGGAGTCGAGAACTGCTAGACCGGTACTGTGTGGAGTATGGTGTGGGCATCATTGGCTTTTTCCGAGCCCACGAGCACAGCCTACTGAGTGCCCAGCTTAAGGGCTTTCCCCTTTTTTTACACTCAAACTTGGGGCTCCGGGACTACCAAGTGAATCCTTCTGCCCCGCTACTGCATCTCACACGCCCCAGCCGCCTAGAACCAGGGCCACTGCCTGGTGATGACTGGACCATCTTCCAATCCAATCATAGTACATATGAACCAGTGCTTCTTGCCAGCCTTCGGCCAGCTGAGCCCCTGGTGCCAGGACCAGTTCTTCGTCGGGCCCGGCTTCCCACTGTGGTACAGGACCTGGGGCTTCATGATGGCATCCAGCGGGTGCTCTTTGGTCACGGCCTTTCCTTCTGGCTCCACAAACTTATCTTCGTTGATGCTGTTGCATACCTCACTGGCAAGCGCCTCTGCCTGGACCTCGACCGCTACATCTTGGTAGACATCGATGACATCTTTGTGGGCAAGGAAGGGACCCGCATGAAGGTGGCTGATGTTGAGGTCAGTCTTGTTACTTAAATTTTTTTCTTAGAAGCTATTCACACTCTGGCCTGTCATACTCCCTTCGTTGATTCTGAGCTTGTCATAGGTACACTCCCTGCCTTTCCAGGCAGGAAGAATGCTACTTCTCATGTATTTCCCGTTCAGCCTGCGCTCCTGATTTCTCACGTTCCTGTTATTCTTCCCAGGCTCTGTTGACCACCCAGAACAAACTCAGGACCTTAGTCCCCAACTTCACCTTCAACTTGGGCTTCTCGGGCAAGTTCTATCATACTGGTGAGCTTATTCCCCTACTCCTTTAGCATATCATAGCTTGACCTGTCCCTTCACTGTCCACCTCCCTGGGCAGACAAGTTGGAGAAAAGGGTCAAGGTTTGGGGTCAGACTGCTGTGAGGAGCTAGTGGTGGGCATGAATTTAGGTTCGCACGGGTGGCTGGAGGGCAAGTTGGCAATGGGGCAAATAGAAAGTCTTACTTAGGCAAGGATCAGTAGGGTTGTCCCAGGGATGGAAAGTGGTCAGTGTTAATACAAAACAAAGGAGGGAACAGGGGCTGACTGGCTGTGGTCAGTGGTCAGCGTGTGGTCATAGGGACAGAGGAGGAGGATGCAGGGGACGACATGCTGCTGAAGCACCGCAAAGAGTTCTGGTGGTTCCCGCACATGTGGAGTCACATGCAGCCACACCTGTTCCACAATCGCTCCGTGCTGGCTGACCAGATGAGGCTCAACAAACAGTTTGCTCTGGTAAGACCCTTGGTTCTCTTCCCCATACTTTCTCCCAGCCATGCTTCCTTTTCTACCATCCCCTAATGGGCTACCCTTTTCCTACCCTTTGCATTTTTCTTTATTTGGAGGCTTCCCCACCCTCTTTACCCTCTACTCCCCAAACCTCACCAGGTCCTGGTGAGAGTCTATGCCATTCCCAGGAGCATGGGATTCCCACGGATCTGGGGTATGCTGTGGCCCCCCACCACTCGGGCGTGTACCCCATCCACACGCAGCTCTATGAGGCCTGGAAATCCGTGTGGGGCATCCAGGTGACCAGCACTGAGGAGTATCCCCATCTCCGCCCCGCCCGCTACCGTCGTGGCTTCATTCACAATGGCATTATGGTGAGGGACTCCCAATATAAGCTTGAATCAAACTCTCACATTTAGACAGCTTTCAACATGCATTGACCTATGTTCTCTATCAACTGCCAGTCCAAGTATGGGGTACATAATCAGGGGTAAAAAGGTGAAAAAATCTTAACACCCTCAGTAAGAGCTTTATTGCTATAACTTCAAACTGAGTCCTCTATAAATCCCAGTATCCTCCATCTACTTCTCATTCTGTCTTTCAAATCTTATCTGTTTTTTCTTTTCCCTCCAGGTGCTGCCCCGGCAGACATGTGGCCTCTTCACTCACACAATCTTCTATAATGAGTATCCTGGAGGCTCTCGTGAACTAGACCGGAGCATCCGAGGTGGAGAGCTCTTTCTGACGGTGCTGCTTAATCCGGTAAGGTGCTGAGAGGAAGGGCTAGAAGATTGGAGAGTCAAGGTGTTTGCAGGCTGGGACCTTTACTCCAAGGCTAATTCAGAGGTGGGGTAGGCTCTCCAAATCTGAAATGCAGGTACCCCCTTACAGATTAGCATCTTTATGACCCATCTGTCCAATTATGGAAATGATCGGCTGGGCCTGTACACCTTTGAGAGCTTGGTGCGCTTCCTCCAGTGCTGGACACGGCTGCGCCTACAGACCCTTCCTCCTGTCCCGCTTGCACAGAAGTACTTTGAACTTTTCCCTCAGGAGCGAAGCCCCCTTTGGCAGGTAAAGGTGGAGTTCAGTCTGATGAGAGACATGATAGGGGTGGGGTGTTTTTTTGTTGTTGTTGGTTTTTTTGATTTTTTTTTGAGACAGAGTCTTGATCTGTCACCCAGGCTAGAGTACAATGGCACAATCTCTGCTTATTGCAACCTCCACCTCCCGGATTCAAGCGATTCTCCTGCCTCAGCCTCCCCAGTATCTGGGAATATACGCACCCACCACCACGCCCGGCTAATTTTTTGTATTTTTAGTAGAGATGGGGTTTCACCATGTTGGCCAGGCTGGTCTTGAACTCCTGACTACAGGTGATCTGCCCACCTCAGCCTCGCAAAGTGCTGGGATTACATATGTGAGCCACTGCGCCCAGCTGGGATGGGGGTTTAAGAAAAGACTAGGCCAGGCCGGGTGCGGTGGCTCATGCCTATAATCCCAGCACTTTGGCAGGCAGATTACCTGAGGTCAGGAGTTTGAGACCAGCCTGACCAACTTGGAGAAACCCCGTCTTTACTAAAAACAAAATTAGCCGGACGTGGTGGCACATGCCTGTAATCCCAGCTAGCAGGAGAATTGCTTGAACCCAGGAGGCGGAGGTTGCAGTGAGCCGAGATCATGCCATTGCACTCCAGCCTGGGCAACAAGAGCAAAACTCCGTCTCAAAAAAAAAAAAAAAGACTAGGCCTTATCTGATTATTGGCCCTGGCTTCAGAATCCCTGTGATGACAAGAGGCACAAAGATATCTGGTCCAAGGAGAAAACCTGTGATCGTCTCCCGAAGTTCCTCATTGTGGGACCCCAGAAAACAGGTGAAGTATCCTTAGCTAACTTCTCTTGCCCTGCCTTAAACCCAAAGGATCCTTTTGTCAAGGAACTCTCCTCTCTCCAGGTAATCACAGGAATGAAAAAAGTGTTTTTAATTTTAATTTTTTTTTCTTTTTTTTTTTGAGATAAGAGTCTCACTTCTTTTTTTTTTTTTTTTTTGAGACGGAGTCTCGCTCTGTCACCCAGGCTGGAGTGCAGTGGCCTGATCTCTCTCAGCTCACTGCAAGCTCCGCCTCCCGGGTTCACGCCATTCTCCTGCCTCAGCCTCCCGAGTAGCTGGGACTACAGGCGCCCGCCACCTCGCCCGGCTAGTTTTTTGTATTTTTTTAGTAGAGACGGGGTTTCACCGTGTTAGCCAGGATGGTCTCGATCTCCTGACCTCGTGATCCGCCCGTCTCGGCCTCCCAAAGTGCTGGGATTACAGGCTTGAGCCACCACGCCCGGCCTAGAGTCTCACTTCTTTGCCCAGGCTAGAGGGAAGTGGCATGATCTCAGCTCACTGCAACCCCACTTCCCGGGTTCAGGCAATTCTCCTGCCTCAGCCTCCCCGGTAGCTGGGATTACAGGCAGGTGCCACCACGCCTGGCTAATTTTTGTATTTTTAGTGAAGACGGGGTTTCACCATGTTGGCCAGGCTGGTCTCGAACTCCTGACCTCAAGTGATCCGCCTGCCTTGGCCTCCCAAAGTGCTGGGATTACAGGCATGAGCCACCGCGCCTGGCCTTAATTTGAATTTTTAAGGGAGAAAAAAAGGAACTCCTTTTATACCCACCCCTCACTGATCCAGTCTCTTGAGGCAGTGATTCCTAACCCTGGTTGTATATCAGAATCATCTGTAGTGTTTTCACAAGCTCCACAAGTCATTCTGGTGCACAGTTAAAGCAGAGAACCACTGTTTTAGCCCTTCCCTTCTCTCTCAGACTTGCCTCCTATCATTGTCGTTTGGCCATGGGGGATTTTCCTACCCAGAGTGGTTATTTTTTCACTTCCTTCAAGCTTATGCTGTTGAGCGGGCTTCCCTCCCACAATGGCCTGTTCTTTCTCTCCCATTTAGGGACTACAGCTATTCACTTCTTCCTGAGCCTGCACCCAGCTGTAACTAGCAGCTTCCCTAGCCCCAGCACATTTGAGGAGATTCAGTTCTTCAACGGCCCTAATTACCACAAGGGTATTGACTGGTGAGACTGGGTCCCATTTGAATGTTTCTCAGAGGAACACTCCCTTCCCCCAAAATACCCCATTCCAGCTTCCCTCAGCACAGACTTCTGGTCACTTCACTCTGCATATCTTTCTACTTCTCTCTCTTCTGTGCTACTTCCTAGGTACATGGATTTCTTCCCTGTTCCTTCCAATGCCAGCACTGATTTCCTATTTGAAAAAAGTGCCACCTACTTTGACTCAGAGGTTGTACCACGGCGGGGGGCTGCCCTCCTGCCACGAGCCAAGATCATCACAGTGCTCACCAACCCTGCTGACAGGGCCTACTCCTGGTACCAGGTCTGCCTGAAGCTAGGGACACACAGGCTAAAGGCTGGGGGTAGCGGGTAGGGGGCAGTGACTGCTATGCTAGAGAGGGAGGAAGGAGTGAGGGTAGAGAAACTTACTAGTGCCTTGGGGATGGGTACCCATGCTGTACTGTCTGTCACCAGACCAAGCGTAAGGGCATAATAATACTGTCAAATCACTAGTCCTTCACCTTCCTTCTCTTCGTCCTTCAGCATCAGCGAGCCCATGGAGACCCAGTTGCTCTGAACTATACCTTCTATCAGGTGATTTCAGCCTCCTCCCAGACCCCTCTGGCACTACGCTCCCTGCAGAACCGCTGTCTTGTCCCTGGCTACTATTCTACCCATCTACAACGCTGGCTGACTTACTACCCCTCTGGACAGGTATAATCCCCGCAAGAGCCATCAGTGGGGTTCCCCTTCCCCTCTTCTTCCCTTCAGCCCAGAGGCTTCTTAGGAATATAGAGGGAACCACATCCCTGTCCCTTTAGTTGCTGATTGTGGATGGGCAAGAGCTGCGTACCAACCCAGCAGCCTCAATGGAGAGCATCCAGAAGTTCCTGGGTATCACACCCTTTCTGAACTACACACGGACCCTCAGGTGGGAGAGCATGACCCAGGGGAGGAGTACTCTATGGGAAATGGGAAAGCAGGTTGACCATGTCTGTTAGAGACATGGATTTACTGTCTCACAAGGAGAGACATGTCCCTGTGGGCAGGGAGGGGCATTGTGCATTTATGGAACTTGAGTTTCTCTTTTCCCTGCCACCTCATGGCCTCTTCCTGTTGAGCAGGTTTGATGACGATAAGGGGTTTTGGTGCCAGGGACTTGAAGGTGGTAAGACTCGCTGCCTAGGCCGGAGCAAAGGCCGGAGGTATCCAGATATGGACACTGAGGTAAGTAAAGCCAGGGGCTGGGGAATCCCTCTCCACTTCCAGGATCTGATTCTGTGTCCCACTAGTGTCCCACTTCTTACCATTTCTGCCTCCATTTTCTCCTGTCAGTCCCGTCTTTTCCTTACGGATTTTTTCCGGAACCATAATTTGGAGTTGTCGAAGCTGCTGAGCCGGCTTGGACAGCCAGTGCCCTCATGGCTTCGGGAAGAACTGCAGCATTCCAGTCTGGGCTGATGTCCCAGCCTCCCGTACCAGCAAAATGCCCTCTGCTTCCCTAAGGGGCAAGCCCAGAGCAGGGCCCACAAGGGGGATTAGAGTGGCCTGGCCCCTCCCCCTCTACCTCAGTAGCCCCCTGAGAAGGGAAGGGTATCCTTTTCCCATAGTTCTGGGGCGAATAAAGGGACTTCCTTTGGTACCCCACATCATGGTACTAGGTACCTTTGACCCATCATCTTGGGAGGTGGGGAGGAATGAGAGGGTTCAGGCAGGGTATAGGGGAATGTATTAGTCCAATGAGATTTCCCTTTTCATCCACAGCAGTGTATCTATCTATACCTGGCTATGGGAGAGACCCCTTGCTATGGGAGGGACCCCTTGCTATGGCCCCTTTAGTCAGGCAGTGGGATCTACCTGTGGCCCGGCCTCCCTAATGTCATTCACATTGAATGGGGATGAGGTCGGACAGTGGCTCATAGAGCTGAGTATGAGCCCTAGCTGTGGGCTAGAAATGTCCTTAATAAACATCCTTATTTTTCTGTTTTGTCTGCCTCCCTGGAGTGGGAAAAACTTAGACTAAAGCGTCAGTTTTCCCCCCAGTTCAAGGTTCATCTGCACATGGAGTTTGGAAAGAAGGGAAAGGCCCAGGTCGACTAGAGTAAAAAAGGAGTTTATATATTTATAAATGCCAAATAAATACCAGAGGCCACCCAACGCCCCCTCCCAGACAGGGCTGTCTCCCCCAGCCCTAGGCTTCTAGGGTCTGAGACATCTTGGCCCCAGGCTACAGCCCAAGAGCAGCTGTCAGTCTGGGCTACCAGGGAACTGAGTGAGGATGATCTGTCCAGCCAAGCTTCACTCCCCCTGTGTGAGGGGCCCCCATAGCCACAGGCCTGGGTCCCTGTATAGGACCCTACGGGTGAAAGACTCAGGGGGAGAAGGTGGCCATCTCGAGTGAGACCCGCTGCCACAGCTCCTTGGTCTGTTTGCTGCGCTTGAGGTTCTGTAGGATGTCGTTGAACTGCATCATGCCCATGGGCGTCAGGCAGAAGGCGCTGCGGGCGCTCCGGATCGCATTCACAAAGTCGTCGTAGTCCGCAGGAGTCAGGTGAATCAAGCGGTGGTGGATGTACTGGAGGAGGATGTGTGCAGGATGAGCACAGAACCAGGCCCTGCCTCCCTTCCCTCTGGTACAAGACCACCCAGGAAGTGCTCCACCCTGCTCCATAATTCTAGCTTGTCACCTGCATGTATGCCTGCTGGCAGCGCTGCACCAGTTGGTGGAAGGCCGGGGCACGCAGGTGGTTGTGGGCATGAGCGGGACTCAGCCGCTGCAGCGTCTCCATGACGATCTCCTGCAGCACAAACGGGCTCAGCACCCCCTTGGCTGCCCCCACACAGAACTGGTGCACGTAGTTCACTCCTGGGGGGCAGGGGGAGGGGCATGAGACGGGGGTGGCCACCTCTGCCCTAGGGACCCAACTTACATATCTCAGCTCTGGCCTGGCAGAGAGCCTCCCTCCACCCCAGGAGCTGAGGTAACCCTCCGCCCCCCGCGCACGCACACATACCCGACCAAGGCCTCAACTCTGAGCAAGAGCTAGGAAGGAGGTCTGGGATAAGGAAGGTGGGGGAGAGCAGGTGGGGGGGGGAAATGGTCCTAGGGAGGGGAGGTGTTACCCAGCTTTGCTGCCAGCCCCAGCAACCATTTGACATCATCAGTGTAGGGGGGGGAGCGGGAGAAGTTGTTGGGGTGATCGTTGTGTGCCCGGCGACCCAGCATCTCCAGTGCCAGCATTCCTGGGAGATAAGAGTGGGTACATGGTAGGGAGTATCCTCTTCACCCTTTACCCCAACCTGCCACCTGACCCCACAGCAAACAAATGAAGAGCTAGAGGAAGGGTCCTCTGAGGAGCCACTGGCACAACTGCAGGTAGGAGCACAGAAAGGGATGTCCTCTCACCGACACGGTAGGCAGCATGCAGGTGGTGCAGGCTGTGGGGACTGACTGGCTGACTGTGCGTCTCCTCCTCGGGTGGTGGAAAACCTCCGCTCACCAGAGGGCTGGGCTGTGTGGTCAGGGCAGGCAGTGAGGCACCCTGGATGGCTGGAAATGTGGATGCTGGATGGACACTGCTCACTAAGTGGGATGAGAGCCATGTCAGGAACTCAGCCCAAAGAGAGGCAGAGAAGATTCCCTCCCCACCTCCCCTGCCCAGTGTGCCTCCCCTCCATTCACCTGTTCCCTGGCCCCACAACTCACAGGCCACACTGGTGGGCAGTGGAAGCCCTGGCTCTGTGTGGTAGGGATGTACTGTGATGGGTGCCATGGAAGGGACGGGGAAAGACACAGCAGTGGCAGCAAGTGAGGGAGGAGTCAC
The DNA here is from genome assembly GCF_003255815.1 of Theropithecus gelada. NCBI lineage: Eukaryota > Metazoa > Chordata > Mammalia > Primates > Cercopithecidae > Theropithecus > Theropithecus gelada. The sequence goes on from NC_037677.1 coordinate 60,213,531, forward strand.
TGAATAAGGGTACTGAGCCCCCAGGAATGCAGGATGCACACCCTAGGGGCAGGGAGAAGAACAGAGGGCAGATGCCAAGTTCGATTAGGATGTTGCTTTCCTGCTTCACCCCCACAAGCTGCTATCCTGACAGTTGTTTTTTTTTTTTTTTTTTTGAGACAGAGTCTTGCTCTGTTCTCCAGGCTGGAGAGCAGGGACACGGTATCGGCTCACTGCAACCTCTGCCTCCCAGGTTCAAGTGATTCCCATCTCAGCCTCCCAAGAAGCTGGGATTATAGGCGTGCACCCAGCTAATTTTTAGTAAAGATGGGGTTTCCGCATGTTGGCCAGGCTGGTCTCGAACTTCTGACCTCAAGTGATCCACCCACATCGGCCTCCCAAAGTGCTGGGATTAAAGGCGTGAGCCACCATGCCCGAACGTCATTTCTTATTTTAGTTGGGCTGGGTCCCCCAGACTCCCACCACCTCACCAGGACTTTTGGACAGTCCAATTATACTCCCAGAGTACCCCACTCCAACCCCCTATGAATTCCCAGTATTTTCCCACGTCTCACCCCCCCCAGCAGAACACTGGTCTCACCTGTGGGTATGCAGAGCTGGGCACAGGGAAGACGGCAGGCCGGGGCATGTGAGGCATGGGGTGGGCAGGGTGAGCTGGGTGAGTGAGGTACTGAGGGCTACAGGGCAAGTGGGGCTGTAGAGCAGTGTAGGGGTGCAGGCCAGGGGAGTGGCCATGCCCCAGTCCTGGACCCGGGTACAAACTAGACCCCACCGAGATGACGGGCACCACTGTGGCTGCTGCTGTCACTGCTGCCGCCGCCACTGTAACCGGCTCAGTCCCTGGGCCCCCTCTACCCTCAGGCATACCCCGCCCAGCCTCCCCAGCTGCCCTGATCCCACTGGCACTACAGCTTGTAGCCCCTTCACGGGCTGTGGATGAGCCACCTGCAGTTTGCTCATATAGCCAGAACCACTGGTGAGCAACCTCAAACAACACTTCAGGGTACACTCCCCCACCCTTAGCTGCCTCTTCCACTGCCATGCAGGCCTTCTCCAACATGAGGTTGTCCTGGAAGAGAGGGGAACAGAGTGTTAAGGGGGAAAGGCCTTTACCACATGGATGGTGTTAGATGAGATTCCAATGTCTCCCTCAGAGCTGTCTCATTCCCAGGGAGGCATCAGAGGTCAGTGTCAATGCTCAGAGTCCGTTATCAGAGCAGTGAGTGCTTCACACACTGAATAAATACTGATCAAAGTCAGTCAAGACCCAGGTTATAGTCCCAGTTCCAAACTAATTTAACAGCCCCCTCCCATTCAAGTCTTATATGTATGAGGCCTTCCCTAAGTTTTCTATCCTGAGTGATGATCTTGGTCCCTAAACTGTAGGCCTCCATTTCCTTATCTGTAAAACAGAAATAAACCTAACCTTTTAGTTGTAAAGATGGGTGCAAAAGCACATTAATAGGCAAAATGTCGCCATGAGAGGACCAACAGTCATCTGTAAACTCCAGAATATGGGAATCAAGAGCTGGGCCCTTAGCTTTCCCATGCCCAACCTCCCTGCCCAGATACCCCAGAAGAGGTTCCCAGATTGCCCATAGAAATACCTGTTCCTTGCACTGCACCAGGGCCCGCTGGATCTCATTAGGGTTCAATGCATGGGCATGAGGCAGGCAGCTCAGGGCCAGCTCTGCTGCTGCCCTCACCATATTGGAGTCTCTTGCCCGTGATGCCCTGTCAGCCAGGGATGCAACCTCAGGGGGTGTCAGGTGCCCATCCCAGCATTCTACCAGTATAGTCAGGGCTGCGCTGCCTATCTCCATGGCCTGGCCTTAGGGGAAAGAAGAGAAGGGCAGAGTTGGGTTAGTGTGGGCACCACTGGGGTGTGAGAATAATGTCTCTTTATCAGATCAGTAATCCCCCACAAAGATAAGGCTCTTATCCCCACCAATTAATCCCCCTCCCATACCCAGGTCAGGTCAAATGATTTACCTGTAATCCAGGAAACGTGAGAAGAATAAGTACGTGAGAGCCAGTTGGGAGAAACAAAGTTGTGCAGGCCAAGGGCATAAAGCCCAATCTCGAAGGCGCAAAGGTGCAGGTTGCGGTGAGGACCCTGGTGGCCCCCTGAGGAAGATGGATGTGTGAAAATGGAAGTGCTGCTGTTGCCCCCTGCCTTGATCAGCACTGTCTTCGCCAGCTCGAAGTAGAAGTGTGCAGCTGCCTCTGATGGCTGATTGGGTACATGGGGGGCATGACTCTCGGGGCGGCGGCCCTTGTACCTGAAGGGGCAATGGGGTAGGGACGGGGGTTGGGGTTTCTTTGAAATGGGTATCCCGGTAGGTTGGGAAGGACCAGGGAAAGTGAGGATGCTGGGAGACAATGGTTGGATTGCACTAGGGATATGGCTCTGAGGGTGGGCCAGATCAGGGAAGATGGGGAGTTCTTCCCACTGACCTGCCAACTTCAACAGTCTTTGCCCGGGCTCCTCCACTGGCACTGGCCCGGCGACTTCCACTGGAGGATGAGGAGCCCAGGGAGTCTGAAGAAGAGCTGCTAATGCTGTCACTGTCCTGACCTCGACCCCAGGAGGTGGGGGCCCAGCCCCCTCGAAGTGGTCTCCGGCTTAAGGTCGGGGAGCTATCCGATGTTGTTTCAGGGGCACTGCTGTCAATGCTGGCCATGCCTAACCCCCCAAAAGAAGTCAGTCTCAGAAGTCAGGAGTCCCAGATGTTAGACTCCAACCTTCAGGATTATTCTTCCCTCTATGCTAGCCCACAGGCTGTCCTACCTGTGTGCTTCTTCTTAGGCCGTCCTGGAGACCCCCATCCCCGTCCATTATAGCCTCCACGACTGCCAAGTGCCAACCGGCTAGGAACCTTCCCTTCTGGCCTGGGGGTCAAAGCTGCCTCAGATGGAAGACCCTCACAGGGGGAATGTGGGGAACTCTCTAGGTGAGGAAAACAGGACGCTGGGATGAGCCCAGGAAAGGGGATCTCAACATAGCTCCACACCATTCATCCCCCCTGCCCAGTGCCCCCACCTCACCAGGCACATTCTTCTCTGTGAAGCCCTCAGTGGGGCCTGGCCCAGCCCCTGCCACACTCCCTGGTTGAGCAGGCCCTGCAGAGCCTGAGGTCAGTGGTTGCAGGGCCCCTGGGGCAGATGGGCCCCCGTGCTTTGAAGGAGACCTCTGGCTGGCTGTGGTTGGGCGGCTAGATGAGTAGAAAGAACTCAGCGTCTGTGGCTTATGTGTCTGGCTCTCTCGGTCCAAGAGTTTGTCTAAGATCTGGAAGACAGAAGCAGTGACCTCCAGAGAAGCAGTGACAGGATGCCCTTTAGCTCCTGACTTCTGTTACCTTCCTGTCTCCTTGAAATGAAATGGCCAACTGCTACATCCTCAGGGAGCCTTCCCCAGTTACAACCACAGGATGACTTCCTGGCTTACATGTCTTTTGTTTGTAACTTATTCAACCCCAACATATCTTGGTATCCTCCATTAACACCCACAGGGCAGAATATACTGATAGTCAATAAATACTGAAATAAGCGAATGAATGACTTTATGCCCTCTGCTTCTCTTCCACCCCCGGCCCTAGCACTCCTATAAGAACCACTGGTCTCCTCTTATTCTTTATGAGATGTCCCCAAGATTCCCTACTTACCTCCTACGGGCAGAAGAGCACTTTTCTTTTTTTCCTCTTCTTCTTTTTTTTTTTTTTAAGAGACAGGGTCTCGCTCTGTTGCCCAGGCTGGAGTGCAGTGGTATGATTATAGCTCACTGTAGCCTCAAACTCCTGGGCTCAAGCAATTCTCCCACCTCAGCCTCCCGAGTAACTGGGACTACAGGCGCGCGCCACCATGCCCGGCTAATTTTCTAATTTTTTGTAAAGACAGGGTCTCACTATGTTGGCCAGGTTGGTCTCAAACGATCCTCCCGCCTCTGCTTCCCAAAGTGCTGAGATTACAGGCATGAGGCACTGCACCCAGCCTAAAATAGCACTTTTCTCATTGTACTGGAAACTCCCTGAGAAAGGTAGTAAAATGTGCTCTCTTTCTCTGCCTGTCAAAGGCCCCAGTACCTCAGTCCCTTACTTTTTTTTTTTTTTTTTGAGACAGGGTCTCGCTCTGTCACCCAGGTTGGAGTGCAGTGGCGCAAACCCGGCTCATTGCACCTCTGCCTACTGGGTTCAAGCAATCCTCCCACCTCAGCCTCCCGAGTAGCTGGGACTACAGGCATGTGTCACCACGCCCAGCTGCTAATTTTTTGTATTTTTTGGTAGAGACGGGATTTTGCCATGTTGCCCAGGCTTGTATCAAACTCCTGGGCTCAAGCCATCCGCCCGCCTCGGCCTCCCAAAGTGCTGGGATTACAGGCATGAGCCACTGCACCCGACCCCAGTCTCTTACCTTCTTAAGCTTGGCCTGGTCGTCCTTGTAAGTGATCATTAGTGCTAATGCCAGGTCACCCTTCTCCCGACGTGTACCTTCACATAAGAGGGGATGTTCTGCCTCGCTCACTGTTGTCTTCATGCCTGTGAGAAAGAGGACCTTATGGGGATTGACAGTAGTCATAATTCCCAAGGCAGCAAAGGCAAGAGGCCAGGGTTCCCAAGCCATTAGCATATGAGGTAAGGGGTTCCCTTGGTCCAACCCACGTCACCTATAGAAGTCCTCATTGACTATTACATCCAACCTAAGCTCTGGTGTGCTTTTCAAAACCTTTATAACCAGGTCCAATTTGCTTACCCAGCATATACTTACCACTTTAGGGAAGCTGGGCTCCTCATTCTCATGAAAACTTAATTGCATTGTGTGTTTACTCACGGTGTTCGCTGGTCTAGGACCTACTGATTTTTTAACCCACATTCCATATTCTACCACTTCCCTTAGGCCTTTCCCTAGATTTGTTTTGCTGCCCTTACAATACCCAACACCCACAGCACACAATTTTTTTTTTTCTTTTTTTGAGACAAGGTTTCACTCTGTTGCCCAGGCTGGAGGGCACTGGTACAATCACGGTTCACTGCAGCCTCAATCTCCAGGCTGAAGCAATTCTCCCACTTCAGACTCTGGAGTAGCTGGCAGCACAAGGCATGTGCCACCACACCTGGCTAATTTTTTTTTTTTTTTTTTTAGTAGAGATGAGGTCTTGCTAGGTTGCCCAGGCTGGTCTTGAATTCTTGAGCTCAAATGATCCTCCTGCTTCAGCCTCCCAAAGTGCTGGGATTACAAGCATGGGCCACCACACCCGGCCATATAGCACACATTTTTGCCCTGAATTCCTGACTGTCTTACAGGCACTAGTTGGCTCACACACGTCACCCTGACCTTCCCATTACCATACAGCCCTTCAGAACAAGGCACAGGTCTCATGTCCTTTAAAACCTGAACCAGGCTTAGCTCATGGATGTGCTCAAGACGTTGACAGACTCACCCAAGGCAGCAACTGCTGCTTCAAATCCCAGCTCCTCATCCCCAGGTGTCTCGCTGTTCCAGTTGCGACTTGGGGGCCGGGAACCTGTGGGAGAAACCACTGTATAAAAGTTGGGGTAAGTCAGGCAGACAGAAGTATCATGCACAGGAAAAAAATGCAAGGGAACCCAAAATCCTCATCATCACAGACCTACCCATGAAGCTGCCTGATGGGTCCTAAAGGTGATTCAGAACCTTGGGGCTCTTGGTTTTTCTTAGAGAAAGCTACCCCTACCCCAGTTCCCCACTTACTGTAGGGTCAGGCACCATACCTGGAGCACAGAGAACGTCAAAGATGAAACTGGCCAACATGAGAGGCAACACAGGCCGATAGTCACAGAGCGTCCCCTCCCGAAGCTCCTCTGCCCGGCACCGCATGGTACTCATCTCGCTCGGACCCAGAGGGATCTTCTTGAGCAAGGCAGCCACCTCAGACTCCTGGTATGCCAGCTTCACCTGAGGGCACAGGAAAGAGCTCAGACTTCCAGTGTGTCAACAGAGATCAAGGTATAAGGCTCTAAAGAGACTGAAGTACAAGGCTGAGATGGAGCCTCTGACCTCCAAGGCCTTGGTAGAAGCTGGAGGCCTCTGCAGCTCTAAGGCAAACATGCCAACTCGGAAGGCCAGGTTGTGGTGCTCTGGACGCTCACTTAGCACTGTCAACAGGAAAGCTGCCTTGCTCAGGGTGTTGGTAGCCACCCAGGTCTGACGGCTCGTGGATACCTTGTTCTTCTTGCCCTAGAAAAGGAAGAAACACAGGAGACAGGCAGATGATTCTGACTTACCCTGGTGGAGGTAGAAGGAGGCTCTCACTTGGGGTGGGGCATGGGAGCAGGTTGGGGGTAAGTGGGGGAAGGGAAGGTAGAGGAAGGGGGTCTCTCTCACCTTGGCAGGGGGCGGCTCTACCTTGAGGTCGGGTGGGTTGGCTAGCAGATCCTGGGCAAGCTCCACGGTGAGACGGGAGGCCTCATTGCTGTAGCCATGTGCATGCAGGGCCTCAGCACAGGCAAACAGTACCTGGAAGGAGGACATGGGACCAGAAAGGTTGAAGTCCCAACTTCCAGGGGCAGGACATCATGGTCACTCATGCAGCCAACATTCCTTGAACACTTGCTACATGCCAGGCCCTGCGCTGCTCCACAGGAGCTCTGGTTAGAGACCCAGATACATAAACACACGCCACCGTGATGCCAGCTATTACAGGGAAAAGTCAATGGGAAGCAGGCGGGATATCTTGGGGCAGAGGGACAGTATCAGAGAGACTCGCCAGAAGAAATGATCTTTAAGATCCCTAAGACATGAAGAAGAAACACTGGCTAATGAAGAAGAACATTCCAGGCAGAAAGGTCAATCTGTCCAAAATCCTGGAGGCAAGAGACAGCCTGGCAGATACAGGAGTGGTTCAGCTGACTGGAGTGCAAAGGACAGAACAGCCAAGTGAGGCTGGCAAAGCAGACAAAGACCAGATCAAGTGGACCCTCATAGGTCATGCCAAGCACTTTCATTTTATCATAAGGGCAACAGGAACCCATTGAAGGGTTTTAAGCAGGAGAGTGATACCATCACATTTTAGCAAAATCATGTGGAAGCAGCAGGAAAGAGAGTAGACTGAAAGCAGGGAGGCCAGTTCGGCGCCTGCAACAGGATTCTCACAGTCCTGGTGATGGTCCTGACACTCCCAACTAGAGCTAGAAGGCCCCTCCCAGCTGTGGCTAAGGAGCACCCAGCCCTCCCTCCTTCCATCCCCTCACCTCCATGCGGCTCTCCTGTTCCAGCGGCTTCAGCCCAGCAAACAGGTCGTGCTCCTCCCCAGCCCCGCCCTCGGCCTTCTCTTCCTCGCCCCCAGCCCCATCCTGGGCATTCAGATAGTACGCCTGGTAGTCGTCATCCTCCTCTCCAACTGCAGGGGCTGCCTCTTTGGTTTTGGGAAGCCCACTGCCACTCTCATCTGTAGAAGGGAGGTCGTCCCGGGTACAGACATCTCCAGGCAGTAGGCCAGGGGGACTGGCAGAGGTTGTGGGAGGCTCAGGCCCTTCTGAGAAGTACACACCACCATCTTCTTCATAAGTATCTGGGGGCTCAGGAAGGAAAGTGGAAGGGCCTCGGGAGCCACCGTGGAGAGGACAGGGTGGAGGGCTCTCAGGGAATCCCCCGAAGGTGCTGGCCTCTGCGCCCAGGGCCAGGCTGCTGTCATCCAGACTCATCTCGGCCAGGTCAGGCTCCAGGGAGCTGTCTTCACTGCTCAGCCGTCGCTTGCTCCCGCCACCTGCTGAGCCCTTGCTCCCACTGCCAGCCCCACCCAGTGCCTTGGCTTTGCCCCCACCTGGACCCATCTTATGCAGAGCTTTATCTCCCCCTTCAGCTGAGAGGCGGCGGGGACCCCGCTGTGATGAGGGGACCCCCTCACCCAAGCCCTTTCGCTTGGTCCCAGGCTCCTTGGGCCGCACAGCTGGCTCAGCAGGAAGGGGTCGGGGCCGGTCCCGGAATTCCTCCAGGCCCCCAGAGCGGGAGGCACCTGGCCGAGAGGGCAGGGCCCGGGCCCAGCACAGTGCCAGCTTCCTGTCAGTGCCGCTGTAGGTGACACCGGGAAGTGGGTAGGCCTCTTCCCAGTTGAAGTAGCAGGCCTCCACCGCTGGCCGGAAGCCAGGGAAGAGCCGCTCCAGCGTCTTCTTGTGTTGGCCCCGCTTGACGTTCTCAATCACCTTCAGTTGCCACTGCCGCAGCTGTGTACACAGTTCCCGGCGCCTGTGGGAACAAGGGGCAGGAGGCTGCTGAGGGGCTACTGGGAAAGGATGGGCATGGAGTAGGTGTACACCCCAAAGAGGGGCACAGGAAAAGGACACAGGAACTACTTCTTGACCCAGCCCCATAAGCATCACTGAAACACTGGGGAATTTTGAAAATGGGTGTTATTTAGGGGAGGGAAGGATGAAAGCCTCTCAGAAAAAGGACTCATAAATCACTGCTAACACCAGTGCTCAGCACCTCCCATTTCCCAAGGACTAAAATCATGGTATGTCTCTGCAAACAAGGAGATGAAGGCTCAGTCTGTCCTGAGCTGGCCCAGGCTCAGTTCTGTGGTGAGCCTCAGGGGAGACTCACCGCTGGGGGCTGAGTGCAGGGTCCAGCACGGCCAGCCTCCACAGTGTGACCATCTCGTCACACATGCTGGCACAGGCATGGGCTGCCACCTCTGACTGCCCGTTGCTACGGCCCGTGTGCCCACTGGCACTGCTGTGTGAGGCTGAGGTACGTACGCTATACCACCAACCTGTTATCTGGAGACAAAGAAGGCTGTGAGCTGCACCTGAGAGCTCAGAGAAAGGCAGAGTAGCCCTTCCAGAGTCCCTTTCAGCAAAAGGAGGATGAGGTGGGGGGAGGGAGAGAATGAGCCACCATGGGGCTCCCCAACGCTGGGTGATTACCTGCTCATAGGTGAGGCACTGGTCAGTGAGGATTTCCAACAAGGGGGCAGCATTGCTGTCCCTCCGCTTGAACATCTCCCGCACGATGCTTAGCAGGTTCCAGACGCCCTCCGGCTCACGGCCTCTCAGAGGGCGCAGCAGACATGCCCATTCAGCAGCGGCTGGCGGCTCCGTGGAAGACAGATACATGGAGTTCACATCACTATAAAAGCAGAGGAACAGAAAACCATGATAGTAAGATGGGGCTCAATGAAACCTAAAAGGGCTTCCGGCCCCAAAATACAGAAGACAGAGAGAAAAGGACATCTGTAACAATTTTTGTTTTTCCTTTTTTGAGGCAGAGACTTGCTCTGTAGCCCAGGCTTGAGTGCAATGGCACCATCTAAGCTCACTGCAACCTTCGCCTCCAGGATTCAAGCAATTCTCCTGCCTGAGCCTCCCGAGTAGCTGGGATTCCAGGCGCCCGCCACCACGCCTGGCTAATTTTTGTATTTTTAGTAGAGATGGAGTTTCACCATGTTGGCCAGGCTGGTCTTGAACTCCTGACCTCTGGTGATCTGCCCACCTTGGCCTCCCAAAGTGCTGGGATTACAGGTATGAGCCACCACCCCTGGCCACAAAAACTCTTTAAATCTTTCTCTGCCTCCATTTCCTGATCTATCAAAGGAAGAAAAAGAACTCTTGCTAGGTAAGAGCAGACCACTCTGTGACTGTACAAGGTCACCATCTTCCATCGATTCGTTAGTGACAACTGTGTGCCAGGCACTGTGCCAGTTCAGGGAATAAAAGTTAGGGGTCACAGGCAAGGATAGAAGAAAGGATCTGTCATCAGCCTGAGGGACGCTCCCCCTCCACCACAGACACAGGTATGCAGAGATCTGATTTACCTGAAGACCACAGGGGAGGGGCCGCAGAACTTGTGCAGTGTCTTCTTGATGTTGTCAGTGAGTGTCGATTCATCTAGATACCAAGTACTCTGGTCCGATGCTGAGGGCCCTGCTGTGGGGTCTGAGGATGACAAGCAGTCAGTCACCTAGAGATAGGGGCCTGGATTCGCCTGACAATAGCAAGCCTTGAGTAAGTGGCGCTCTGCACTACAAGCTTGCTTTCTTCCTACTGCCCATCTTTCTCCCCACACTCACCCGGAGCTCCACACACTGTATTGATGGCTGTTGACTGGGAAGACAGGAGTTCGTCCAGGAGACGCTGAGCTGTGGGGAGGATCTGAGGGAGAAAGAGACAAAGGCAGGCAGAACACGGCCTAGGTGAACCCATGGAGGCCTGGGCCTAACAGGAAGGCCGCTATGCGGCCTGGCCCAGAGCTAATTGCAAGAGGGGGTGCCGACCTCACCCACCTGCTGAGGGAGCTCACTGATGAGGTACTGAGCAAACTTCTGCAGCTGGTCCCTCTGTAGCCGGGACAGGGACTCTGAGACTGGGGCTCGCAGGCAGACTGCAGAAGCCTGAAGGGGACACAGAGTAAAATGGAATAATCTGAGAACAGGCTTGCTGGAGCTGGAGCTGGGGGACAGAGAGGCAGAGTAGGGGAGGTGAGGGGGCTCACATTGTAGCCAGGCATGCAGCAGAGAAGGGGGGGATGGAGCGTAGGATAGGGCCGGGATAAATTGGGAGGGCCTCACGTTGTGGATGCGGAAGAGACAGAGTGCCACGACGTGGGTGCACCATTTGGCCCCAGCCCCACAGGTACAGCTGCAGGAAGTGACCCGGCAGCGGTCAAACATCACAGCCACGTTGTAGGCCCCTTTGGGAGGGACCATCTGAGGTGGCACCACTGTAGCACTCAGGTGGAACCCTGGGGAGAAATGGGGGTGTGGTCAGGGAGCACTGTCAAGACCTGGGTCTCTGCCCTTGACCCTGGCCCTGCAGTTATTCAGACAACATGCTCCAGCTTCTTGCGGTGTGTTCTTACTTCATAAGCCAGGGGATGGGAGGAGCAGGGTGTGCCACATGGCATGATGGCCCACTCACCTATCTGCAATGGGTCCTTCACAGCCCTCATGCGGAAGAGCTGATCCCCTCGCTGAAACTCATCTGCACTGCCATTGGCCAGGCATGAATACAGCCTGGGGGTGAAGAAAAGGACACAGCCAAAACTCAGCAAATAACCTTTGGCAGACCCTGTCAGAGACCACAATGCCCTAGGCACTCTCTCTCCGGGCAGGGGGGAGCGGGCGGTGGTGGGGGTGGGAATCCCAGGCAATCCCTCCCTTGTCTTCCTCTCACCACTGCCCCAAATACAATGTCTCCTTTGTTCAATGGGAAACCCAGCAGAGAGTGTGGAGTATCAGGAACCCACTTCCCACCATCAGTCCTTTGGCCTCACCGAATGTCCTCTTCATTCTCAGGGAAGCTCCAAAAAGCAATTCGGAGCTGTAGCTGCTCAGGCACCGGTGGGTAAACTTTCTCCACCACTTCAAATGGGATGTGAAATGCCACCTGCTTTGCTGACAGCTCCACCAATGGAATCACCAGTCCATCTTTGCAAACAATGGTTGGGATCAGGGGAAAGAGAATAGGAAACGAAAAGGGCCATGGTTTCTTGGCACTCATGCCAGTGCCACATCCTGGGCCTCACCTTCACTATGAAAGAAAGAGGAGACCTGGATGAAAGTCCTAGGGATCCCCCTACAGGATACACTAACCCTACCCTAACCCTTAAGGCTCCATATGGGAAAGGGGAGCTGGACAATCCCCAGCCCACAGCCGGCTACACCTAAGGTCTAGAACAGAAGATACCAGAGATATCTTAAGAAACTCCTGGCCAGAGAGGTGCATTCCAGGACCCTAGCAAGTAACCCTGCTCACATGGCTCAACATTGAATTTCCCATATTCCACGAACATTTTAAATTCAAATTACATGGTTAATGTCTCTCCTCTGGCATTCTTGCCTCCAATTGCTTTTTTTTTTTTTTTTTTTAACCATCTCTTTTACTCTAGATGACTGTAGGCCTCCAGCTAAGGAGAAAAGATAGACCAGAGCCTGGAAGGGATCTCAAGAAGCACGAGAGGCCGGACCACTTTTGGCATACCTAAATGATGACTTCCCACACTGGAAACCCTCAAGGGGAGAGAGTTATCACAGGGGACCTAGCTGCTGCTGCAACTGGAATCACCTGGACTAAGATAAAGGTTTTTACCACTCAAGGTTTTCCACAGTGTTTTAATCAAAAAGTAGGAAAAATAGGACAAACTGTACATCTTACAAAATTGCCAGTCACATTAAAAGATAGATCAGAAAATCATAGAATTAAAAAGAACCTTTTTAAAAAAGTTGACCCCTTTATTTTTTATTATTTTTTATTTTTTTATTTATTTTGAGATGAAATCTTACTCTGTCACCGAGGCTGGAGTGCACTGGTGCCATCTTGGCTCACCACAACCTTCGCCTCCTGGATTCAAACTTTCCTCCCACCTCAGCCTCCCAAGTAGCTAAGATTACAAGCGGGTGCCACCACACCCAGCGAATCTTTTGTATATTTAGAAGAGATGGGGTTTCACCATGTTGGCCAAACTGGTCTCAAACTCCTGACCACAAGTGATCCACCCAACTCGGCCTCCCAAAGTACTGGGATTACAGGCATGAGCCATCGCACCCGGCCAACACCTTTATTTTGCAAGTGAGTGACTGAAGTGGGGGGATTAGGGTAATATGGCACGTTTTCCCAGATTTTAACCTAACCAGGAAGATACCAATATGTGAACAATCTTCATCACCATGACTTCAGTTACTTCCCTCAAAGTGTGGGAGCACTAAGCCCCAATACTACCCACATACTCAAACATGAAAGAAGCCGGAAGGCCACAGAAGACCCACGGTAAAACTGCCTATGATCTGTGTGTGTTTGTGTGTGTGTACACAGGGCATATTCTCTAACTGAAGCTGAATGTCACCACTCCGCCACTCCTAAAAAGTGATATATGTGCGGGGCGCGGTGGCTCACGCCTGTAATCCCAGCACTTTGGGAGGCCGAGGCGGGCAGATCACCTAAGGTCGGGAGTTCAAGACCATCCTGACCAACATGGAGAAACCCCATCTCTACTAAAAATACAAAAATGAGCCGGGTGTGGTGGCACATGCCTGTAATCCCAGCTACTCGGGAGGCTGAGGCAGGAGAATTGCTTGAACTGGGGAGGCGGAGGTTGTGGTGAGCCGAGATCGTGCCATTGCACTCCAGCCTGGGCAACAAGAGCAAAACTCCGTCTCAAAAAAAAAAAAAAGTGATGTATGTAAATTTCTCCGTGTCCCAAAAGAGCACCAGAAATCTCCACAAACCAGTTTGGAAAACGAGACTCTTGGAAAGCCCTGAGTAGAATCACACAAATTAAACTCAACTGCTGAAAAAAGCCAGCTTCCACTGAGGACCAGGACAAAAACTGTGCCATGAGGAAGGCACAGCAGGCAAGTCCCAGCCTTGGCTTCTGACAGATGTTTGATATGGCCAGAAGCAAACAAAGCCTATGATCTAAACCTATGAACTATGGAATCTCTGGCAGGCCAGTTCACCTCTACTTTCCTCCGGGTGGGATCCCTTCTTGGTGCTTCTGGGATCAGAGATCATCACCCCGAAGCAAGAAGCTCCCAATGCATTTTGCAATGCGGTGACACGCCACAAGTGGTCACTTCTTCACAATCAGCCCCCTACCCACATTCTCTTCTGTCTACTTTCCGGTATGCCTTAGACTGAACTCAGTTAAGTATTCCCAAGTCAAAGACAAGATTCTTCTCCTTTATCCCATCTCTAAGGCAAAGGAGTGACGAACGATTTACTTTCTGTCCACAGGATCTCCCTGCCACAGAGCGCGCGCGCGCGCACACACACACACACACACACACACACACACACAGAGGTGTGGAGAAGCCAGCCCACCCCAGGAAAGCCGGAAAAGCGAGTTCTGAAGTCTGTTCTAAGCTTGGGACAGCTCCCAGTCGGGGACAGCTCCCGGCCGGTGACAGCTCCCCGCTCTTCCCCTGGCTGAAGGGAGCTCTCGGTCGGGGACAGCTCCTGGTCCCGGACAGCTCCCGAGCGAGGCCCAAGCAGGGCCTGCCGCTCCTCCTCCCCCCAGCTCACTCTCACCTCGCATTCTGGTACCGCCACTGCCACCTCCGCCACCGCCGCCAGTGGGGGAATTGGGCCCCGCTGACTGTTTGCGCCATCCCCGCCAGTTCTGGCAGAGGCTCTCGGCCTCGGAGATGAAGGAACAGAGCGAATCCTCCTCAAAACGGTCCGAATCCTCGAATGAGAAGCGCTCTCCGTCCTCCCACTCCGCAAACATCAGCTCCATGGGGCCCGCACCCCCCGGAGCCGGGTCCCCCCCCGCGGATCCGGGGCCTGGGCCGCCGGCCGGGGGTTGAGGGGAGGCCCGGGGCCTGAGGGGCGAGCCGGGGCTGGGGGTGGCCGGGGCGCTCAGGGCGGCCGTGCCGGGCGAGAATCTCAGGCCTGGGAAAGAGACGGAACCGGGCCTCGCCCAACAGCGAGGTGCAAGCGGTGATCTTGGCCAGTCTCCGAGACTTAAGGCCGGGACGAAGCGCTCGGCGGCTGGGGCCTCTAGGCGGCTGTGGAGCCGCCTCCCCCATCAGCTGATCTGGACTTCCGGCCGCGCGGGCCGCCACCACTTCCGCCCTCGCGCGCTCGGGATCCGGATCGGGTACGGGCGGATGTAAGGGACACGTTTATTTAATTGCTGCATTTGCTTTTTTTCCCTCCAGCCCACCCTCAGACACTGTAAGAGGAAGCCAACCCCCAATGTTATACGAAGCAACTACAGATCCCAGCAATAACTCGGAGTCCATAATGTCCCCAAGGAATAAACAGCCGCTATGCATGTTGGGAATTGTAGGCTGTCAGGAGAGGACAGGAACTATTGGATGGAGTTATTGTCTTAACTCTGGATAGGCCCCAGGGCCGCACTACTTTCTGGGAATCGTAGTCCAGAAGTCTGCAATCCAGCCCACCTTTTTATAGGGTCTAATTGGGGAAACATCAGAAAAGAATGCATTTGATTTCAGGAAATGGTTGTACTGTTTGTCCATACGGCCTTTGGGTCTACTAACTCAACCTTTTTTTGTGCCATGGACCCTTTAGCAGTCTAGGCAGGTTTCTGGACCCCCTTCTCAGATTGTTTACAAATGCACAAAACACCAAGAATTACAAAGGAAACCAGTTGTTTAAATACAATTATTAAACTATTAATAGAACAAATCTGTAACGTAATAATGCTCCTTTATTTACACATTAAATGACAAGATCTAGGAGGCAGTGTAGTAACTATCATAATTTTGAAGCTGGTCATCAGTATAAATGCTTTTTGAGATATTTATAACCAACTGTAACATGATATGAAAATACCGTGATTTCATATAGGTTTTGATAATGTTACTGTGGTTTGTTTTCCATAGCCCTGACTGAAATGCTAAATTTCAGTTGTAGTTAAAAATACAAATTTTCCCCCAAGTTCACAGATGCCTTAAGTGGAGTCTATTGACCTAGGTTAAGAACTCCTAAGGCTGGGCGCGGTGGCTCACGCCTGTAATCCCAGCACTTTGGGAGGCTGAGGTCGGCGGATCACGAGGTCAGGAGATTGAGACCATCCTGGCTAACACGGTGAAACCCCGTCTCTATAAAACTACAAAGAATTAGCCGGGCATGGTGGTGGGCGCCTGTAGTCCCAGCTACTCGGGAGGCGGAAGCAGGAAAATGGTGTGAACCCTGGAGGCGGAGCTTGCAGTGATGCGAGATCGCACCACTGCATTCCAGCCTGGGCGACAGAGCGACACTCCGTCTCAAAAAAAAAACAAAAACAAAAACAAACTCCTAAGCCTAGTCCAAAGTGCATAGGCACTGAGCTTCTTCCTATAGCTAAAAGGCTCATCCTGTAGAATTGGGCACTTGCCCAGGGCTCTATGCAGGGGATATGAAGAATGTGGGAAGAGACAACTGTCAGTGGATCAGGGAGGCAAGACCCCTTCTTACCTTAATAATTATCCCATTGCTGCATTAAAAGCACCACTGATGTTTGTCCCACATTTAATGCTGTAAAGTACATTAAAAAGCTAACTCAATTATGCCTGAAAGGGCAGAGTACACATAAAATGCTATGTAATTTTTCCTAATATTAGGGGAATCACAACAGTGAATGCCTTCAGCAACTAGGCAGATAACTTGAGAGAAGTAAACAGGTAATAAAATAGACAATTTTTAATTCTGTTTCACCATTTTGTAGAGTCCAGTAGTGAGGTCACTGGAGAATGCAGACAAATGATAATCAGCTCTACCTAATTATTGCCAGGTGGAAATAAGAAAATAGGGCTGCCAGAGCTTTTAATTTTTTTTATTAAAAAAATAAGTGGCCGGGCACGGTGACTCACGCCTGTAATCCCAGCACTTTGGGAGGCCAAGACGGGTGGTTCACTTGAGGTCAGGAGTTCAAGACCAGCCTGGCCAACATGGTGAAACTCTGTCTCTACTGAAAATACAAAAATTAGCCCGTCATGATGGCTGGTGCCTGTAATCCTAGCTACTCAGAAAGCTGAGGCAGGAGAATCACTTGAACCTGGGAGGCGGAGGTTGCGGTGAGCTGAGATAGCACCACTGCACTTCAGCTTGGGCAACAGAGCAAGACTCCGTCTTAAATAAACAAACAAATAAATAAAGCTAAAATGTGAAATTTTAATGACTTTTTTTCCTATTTTTGAACACGACCAGCTAATTTTAAAACTTTTTTTTTAACTGCATGGGTCACATAAAACACATCTGTAGAACCTCTAGGTCACCAGTTTGTTAACTTGATTATTTAGAGAGCACCTTGCAGGGACTATGCACAAAATAGGCAATCACTAAGTATTTACAGACGATAGCAAACTTCAACTTCCTTATTGCATCCAAAGGCAAGGGCACTAAATGGTGTAAAAGACTTCAAATGCAGGGAAAGACAAGACAACGGGATTTGTCCTGCTCCTAGGGCAAATCAGGAAGGAAATAATTTCCAGGGTCTAGGGGAGGAAACAGGGTTCAAGAATGAAGAGAGTACCTAATTCACAACAAAAGGCCAAGTTCTCTTCAGAGGATTTTATTTCAAGATATATCATAACTTCTACCCATACTATGATTCCAAAGGGTGAAAAAAGTGTTTTGTCTCTTCTACCCTCCAAAGAGGGCATGGCAATGCCAATGTCTCTAAAATGCCTCCGCATAGTTGTCAGAAGCTATATTTCAGTCATTGAAAATACTTGTCCATTTTCAGCTGAGGTGAGGTTTGTTAGGAAACCTCTGTAACAATTTATTCAATTTATTTGGAGGTAAACTCCCAGACTCTCGTATTGATCTCATCTTTCGGGCTTCCTGAAAACACAGAACAAATACAAGAATGACAGCTCTACAGTGTGTCTAGTGCAGACTTTTAAGATCTGACCCAAAAAATCAATCAATAAATCAAGTTTGTCCTGATCTAGGCCCATAGTTCTCACAATGCCCTAAAGCACATGAAGATGTTAACCAGCCTGGAGAGATCTATGTCAGCCGCTCTTCAACAAAAGGGCGTTGGGACCTACAAATGAGACTATGCTCAGAAACTACCATCTCTGCTAGCAATTAAGCCTAGGCTGGAAACCAAACAATTGTCATTATTTAGTTTTAGTCTCTTTAGTTCTATTTCAGACAATAATGTCTACTTGAGCAGCGCTATACATTTTCAAAATGGTTTTCCCATTCATTACTTCATCTGACAGTCACAACATTCTTCAAAGTGGTATTAGCCTCATTTTACGTATAGTAATGGTAAAGTTCAGAGCAATGAATAAATCCGTCAAGATCACACAGCCTTCAAAACTGTAACCTTTCCCACTTTGGCGTGAATAATATACCTCCCAAATGAATGAAAGGGCCTTTCCTAGCAAAAGGCAGGGAGAATCATTACTTGTATCTCCCCCATTCTTTTCCTGAGAAAGCACCCCAGGAGCCATCGGTCACCTGAGCCTTCGCGGCACAATCGAGGAAGCCCTGGATCTCTTTTCTGCACGCATCGTCGCGGAATTCATTCTGCTTCCAGCAAGCCATCATCACCGCCATCTCCGTGATGCAAGTCGCCTCTGGAGGGGCAGATCCGGGGGACCTTCAGTCACAAGAAGACCCACCTTCCTGCCCTCCTACCCACCCGCCTCTGCTCATGCTCCGGCTTCCGCTCCGGGGCCCTCCTGACACCGACTGCTCACCGCCCTTCTCCCGGCTACGCTCCCCGACGCGGTTAGCTAGAATGAGAGGTTTATTGGGCTTCAGCACAGGCTTCCGAGGGTTCCCAAACCGCGCCAGGCGACCCCGCAGGCTGGGTGTCGCCATCGCACACCCAGCTCCCGGCAGGCTTTGCGGTTCCGTGCGTGACCTCGCGAGATCCCTACGGGCTCGACGAATCACCGCGGAGCTCTGGGAAGGCTCCATGGCTTGCCGGCGGCCACCTCTTTCTTTTATTTGGCCGGGGCTGCGGCGATGCTGGGTTCGAACAGCGGCGGGTTCGTACTCATCAGCAGATTAGGAGGAGACTCTGGGTTCGTACGCCGACTGAGGCTTCTCCTTGATGGGCTCCGGGCCCCGAAGTCTGGGGGCAGTACGAGGCCGGGGACATGCAGGAAAGGGCCCTGGTAA
This sequence comes from Theropithecus gelada, assembly GCF_003255815.1. Lineage (NCBI taxonomy): Eukaryota > Metazoa > Chordata > Mammalia > Primates > Cercopithecidae > Theropithecus > Theropithecus gelada. The sequence goes on from NC_037677.1 coordinate 60,232,088, forward strand.
GTGGACACTCTTCTGGTGGTAACCGGCTTGGTCTAGAGGCTATTGGCATAGGGCGGGGTGGGGGGGGAGCGAATCAAAATTTGAGACTTTAAGATGTTGGGTTGGGAAAGATTATTGTTTTACTTTAATAAACCTTGCAAGAACTGTTGTTTTTCACTACCTATAGGACCACTACAAAGCCGCAAAGAAAAATTAGACTTGTTTCATTTTATAACAACTGCTGCTGCTACTACTAGATACCATTTGCTCATTTATAACAATCTCAGTTGATAGGATGAAGCTTAAACACTTGGCATTCATCGTCTTTTTTAATCCTCTCGCCAGTCTTACAGACTTGGACCTTCAATTGTGATGCTTCATCAGACTTTTTTATGAGACAGGGCCTCTCTTGGTTGCCCAGACTGGAGTTCTAGTGGCACATTCGTAGCTCACTGCAGCTTCAAACTTCTGAACTCAAACGATCCTCCCGCCTCTGCCTCCTGGGTAGCTGAAACCACAGGTGCAAGACACCACGCCCAGCTAATTATTTTTTGTAGAGACGGGGTTCTGTCATATTGCCTGGACTGGTCTCTAACTCCTGGGCTCAAGCGATCCTCCTGCCTCGCCCTCCCAAAGTGCTTTACATGACTGAGCCTCTGCGCCCAGCCAGACTTGGTTCTCAAGTTACTTCTGGCTGTTTACAAAAACTCATTTCAAAGATGTGCAGCGTATTCTCATAGCATTTCCAAATAAGCTCCAAGAAATGTTTTTGGTAATGGAAGCAGAAACAAGCCTGTAGCTCATGACTGCTTTGGAGGAGCAACATTTATTTGGATTTGTAAATGTAGTGTGTTAAAAATGACTTATCACAGATATTTGGAATCTTCCCACTGATTTCTGCATGGCTGGTTGTTTTTCTTCCCTTAAGTCTCAGTTAATGTCAGAGGGCTTCTCTGACCTCTCCCACCCCACCACCATCAACCTGTTTTCTTCATAGCACCTATCACAGTCTGAAGTGTCTTATTATGGCCTGACCTATCCCTAACACCCATTTAAAAATGTAAGCATGAAAGAAGGAACAACACGTTGTCTATCTTGTTCATTGCTGAATCCACAGTGCCTAAAATAGTACCAATAAATACTTGTTAAATGAACAAACGTTTTATTTATTTATTTTTGGATTTGGGGTCTCGTTCTGTCACCCAGGTTGGAGTGCAGTGGAATGATTAGCTTACTGCAGCCTTGGCCTCACTCCAGTGATCCTCCTGCTTCAGCTGCTGGAGTAGCTGCAACCACAGGCTCACACCACCAAACCCGGCTGGCTAGGTTTTTTTTTTATTTTTTGTAGAGATGGGGTCTCAGCATGTTGCCCAGACTACTCTTGAACTCCTGGGCTCAAGTGAGCTTCCTGCCTTGGCCTCCCAAAGTGCTGGGATTACAGGCATGAGCCACCACACCCAACCTGAAACTTTTTTACAAATCTCCAACTTTATTACACCCACCCCCAAAAAATAATGAAGCAGAAGACATTATTTAACAAGAAGCAGTTTATTATACAAAACGAAACCTGAGGTAATAGAAAATAACACTTGCAGTAATAAAGGAAGCAGCCTTGCACTCCACCTCCACACTCCAGAGTATAATTAAAAGACTCCTAGCAGACATTTCTGTCACCAATAATGCCAACCTGCAGTGAGTGAGTCTGCTGCTGTATACAGAGCAGGCTGGGCCCCAAATCAGAAAATTCATATTGCTTGCTTTCTCTATAGGGAAAGTGAAGCTTTCAGTAAGTATCATGTGCCTATTCTTGATTCTACTTTCCCTTGTGGAAATGTAACACCTGGTTTACACTGCTCTTTTCTGAGTACTTATATGGTGATAGGAATAAAGGAGAAAGTCTGGAAAGCACCGAGCACAAAGCAGGCCTGAGGCTCCAGCAACAGTCATTCAGAAACAACTGCCCACTTTATACGTCAAAGTACCAAAGGAATGCCAATGTGAGCTCGTGTCATTAGAAGGAGAGGTAAGGATAATTCTACACCTTGCTTAACTATCACTTAACCTTTTTATTGCACATAATGAAATTTAAGTCCTGACCTAGGTCTGTACTTATGTAATATGTATTATGCACTCTAAATTAGCATCTGCATTTAGATAGATTGCAAGCTTAGAAATCAGTCCTGCATTTGACCTCTTTTGTCAGTGCCTACTATATCAAATTTTAACAGAATTTTTTTTTTTGAGATAGAGTTTTACTCTTGTTGCCCAGGCTAGAGTGCAATGGCGTGATGTCGGTTCACCACTACCTCTGCCTCCTGGGTTCCAGCGATTCTTCTGCCTCAGCCTCCTGAGTAGCTGGGATTACAGTCATGTGCCAGCCACCACGCCCAGCTAATTTTGTATTTTTACTAGAGATGAGGTTTCTCCATGTTGGTCAGGCTGGTCTTGAACTCCTGACCTCAGGTGATCTGCCCGCCTTGGCCTCCCAGAGTGCTGGAATTACAGGCGTGAGCCACTGCACCCAGCCCAACAGATTTTTTTTTTTTTTTTTTTTTAAAGACGGGTCTATGTTGCCCAGTTGGTACTCATAGGTGCACTCACAGCATACTATAGCCTCAAACTCTTGGGCTCAAGCGATCTTCCTGCCTCAGCCTTCTGAGTAGCTGGGACTACAGACCCATGCCATCACATGTGGCTTAGATATATTTTTGAAGTTTTTTTTTTTTTTTTTTTCAGTTTCTGTTTTTGAGACAGGGTGTCACTCTGTCACCCAGGCTGGAGTGCAGTGGCGATCCTCCCACTTCAGCCTCCCAAGTAGCTGAATCTACAGGCACACACACCATGCCCAGCTAATTTTTTCTATTTTTTGTAGAGATGGGGTTTTGCCATGTTACCCAAGCTGGTCTTGAATCCCTAGGCTCAAGCGATCCTCCCACCTCGGCCTCCCAAAGTGCTGGGATCACAGGTATGAGTCACTGCACCCAGCCTGAAGGTCTTCCCTCTTGTTCTTTTCTGCAAAAGGTCAAACAGGGTAAGCAAACTTTCTGTAATTTATGAAGATCATCTTTTATTAAAGGATTAAATGAAAAAAGAACAACTTTGGCAATGAAATTCAGCCTAATTACAGCTTTTCTTGGCCACATCCTTAGATTTCAGTATATTAAGTGTAGACCCTAGTTGTTGAAGCATCTAACATATATCTATCTATATAGATATGTAGATAGAGGTATAGATAATATACTGATAAACTGTGGAACTTCTCTAGTGATACCTCATTAATACATTACAACTAGAGTAGCTCTAAGGTCCAAGGTATTCTTTCCTGTTCCACTGCCCCAGAAAGAGCTAATGGTTTCCCTGCTCATTAGACTGTGTGTTCAAACCACAGCAATAGAAGGGTTTGGCTGCATCCCCAAATCTGACTAAGCTTTTTTTTTTTTTTTTTTTTTTTTTTGAGACAGACTCTCACTCTGTTGCCCAGGCTGGAGTGCAGTGGTGTGATCTCGGCTCACTGCAACCTCCACCTCCCAGGTTCAAGCAATTCTCCTGCCTCAGCCTCCCAAATAGCTGGGATTACAGGTGTGAGCCACCTGTTGGTACTGGGTGCGCCCAGCTCTAAGCTTTTATTTAGCCAGCCACTTGTGGCTTAAATATCTTGCCTTGCCTCCTCATCCCTTTGAGTGGGCTCCATCAAAAAGTAGTCTCAGGCTGGGCACGGTGGCTCACTCCTATAATCCCAGCACTTTGGGAGGCCGAGACAAGTGGATCATTTGAGGTCAGGAGTCTGAGACCAGCCTGGCCAACATGGCGAAACCCCATTTCTACTAAAATACAAAAAAGTTAGCCAGGCATGGTGGTGCGCGCCTGTGATCCCACCACTCTGGAGGCTGAAGCACGAGAATTGCTTGAACATGGGAGGCAGAGGCTGCAGTGAGCCAAAATTGTGCCACCGCACTCTAGCCTTGGTGATGCAGTGAGACTCTACCTCAAAAAAAAAAAAAAAAAGGGGGGGGGAGCCTGGGCACAGTGGCTCACGCCTGTAATCCCAGCACTTTGGGAGGCCAAGCCAAGTGAATCATCTGAGCTCAGGAGTTCGAGACCAGACTGGCTAACATGGTGAAACCCCATCTCTACTAAAAATACAAAAATTAGCTAGACATGGTGGCAGGCACCTGTAATCGCCACTACTCAGGAGGCTGAGGCAGAAGAATCACTTGAACTGGGGAGGCGGAGATTCTAGTGAGCTGAGATCGCACCATTGCACTCCAGCCTGGGCGACAAGAGCGAAACTCCATCTCAAAAAAAAAAAAAAAGGTCATATGAAAGCCTATCAGTAATACAGTGAATGAAGCTGGACTATTCATTGCACTTAAAAGTGAAAAGTGCTACAGATTATAAAATAATTACTAAAACATACTGCTACACTGTTTCCATAACTGCAGAAGATGGGACTTCGTAGCATATAAAAACAATAAAATAGAGGGAACAGTTCATTAGGCAAACAAAAGAATTAGGAACTATAAAAATTTGCACTTTTTTCCCTGGGCTTCTTTTTTTTTTTTTTTTTGGTCAACATACCGAAAAATTTGCACTTTGACTCATATTGGCCTATTTTAACATTTCAAAATCATTTAAAGAAAAATACGACTTTTTCTGTCATAATTCCCAGTCTTAGTCTCCATCTTTGATCAAAAAGAGGACAGGGCAATACATTAAATTGACAAGGCATATAACAGCCACTGAATCTTTCTGTTCATGAGAAGGAATCCCAGATATACCATAAATAAGATGCAAACCAGCAGTAAGAATGATGGCAAGGTTTCTGTATTTCCATCAGAAATTGTGGGAAAGGGCCTAAAACCAGGAAAGACAAGGCCATTAAAAATATATATTTGAGGCCGGGTGTAGTGGCTCACGCCTGTAATCCCAGCACTTTGGGAGGCCAAGGCAGGCGGATCACGAGGTCAAAAGATCAAGACTATCCTTGCCAACATGGCGAAACCCCATCTCTACTAAAAATACAAAAAATTAGCTGGGCGTGGTGGTGCATGCCTGTAGTCCCAGCTACTCAGGAAGCTGAGGCAGGAGAATCGCTTGAAACAGGGAGGTGGAGGTTGCAGTGAGCCGAG
>NC_037677.1:60241731-60243579 GCF_003255815.1 Theropithecus gelada
AAAAAAAAAAAAAAGTAAAATAGAAGTTTGACATGAAAGCAAAGTACATAATATAAAAAATGCAAAAAACCAGAATACAACTCACCAGAAGTTTTGCTTCTCCACCAACATAACAATTTATAAAGCAAGAGATGAGAAGAAGAGATTATTGGGAAACGTACTGAATAATGAGGAGTTTGGGGAATAGAACAAAAGTTGTAAGTCGTAACCTGACCCATCTTACTTCATTGGTAGTCAAGTACAGCTCAAAGGATGAAATAGAGAATTGAGTAATTTAAAAACTGTTCGACCAGCACCTTGAATCAAATGGATGTTTTAGGGTTCTGTTTCTAACTGAACCAAGAATTGTATGCCTCCATCTCTCCTTGAGGAGAGGCCCTATGTTAGACCTTGGCTACTCATCATTAAGATAAAATCTTTTTTTTTTTTTTTTTTTTTTTTTTTTTTTTTGAGACGGAGTCTCGCTGTGTCTCCCAGGCTGGAGTGCAGTGGCGTGATCTCGGCTCACTGCAAGCTCTGCCTCCCGGGTTCACGCCATTCTCCCGCCTCAGCCTCCCAAGTAGCTGAGACTACAGGCGCCCGCCACCACGCCCGGCTAGTTTTTTGTATTTTTAGTAGAGACGGGGTTTCACCATGTTAGCCAGGATAGTCTCGATCTCCTGACCTCGTGATCCACCCGCCTCGGCCTCCCAAAGTGCTGGGATTACAGGCTTGAGCCACCGCGCCCGGCCAAGATAAAATCTTAATAGATAAAACTGGAATGCCTTGAACCCATGAAAAGACAGTGTTCAGTAAGGGTTTGTGCAGTGGATGCTCCTTATGTCCCAGGATAGAATAAAATCTCCTTAGCTCCGCCAAGTTAAAGGTTCTTGCAAGGGCACTTAGAGATGTTGCCTTTTCATGAAGATTTCATGTAGGTAATCCCAAAATTTCCTCTGCTCTGTTTCATTGTTGTGGATCATGGCAGTGAGAGCTTCCCCCTGGTCCAGACCTTGCCAATAATCTTGCAGCCACATCTCTTTCCAACTGAAATACCAAAATGGGGGTTGGATTATGGAACTGCAGCATAGTTATGAGTCCTGCCTTTTTCTGAGTGGGGCCAAAGACATCTTAAGCAGATACAGTGGTCTCTAACTTGGACAAGACTGCTGCGATGGGAAGACAACATGAAGTAAATCCAATATTAGCCCAAGTGACAGGCTAAAAGCCACAAATACAAAGACATCACACAGCCTACCCAATCGATTACAATTCCTGACTTGCCTGCTTCTGGCTCCCAAATGTGGAGGGGGTTCAGAGGCAGGCAAAGCAGAGGTCAGACTGGAAGTGGTAGTCTCCATAAGGAAAGCGAGGGGGCAGGGGTCTTTAGATGATTATCTTTTAAGTTTCACCTTTATCCCAATAATCAAAATGAAGGTGCATCAAAATGAAGTAGCATCCAGCATCTAGAAAAGACATAACCTGAATATTTATTTTCTTAATGTTTCACATTTTTTTTGTACTTTTCCTCTAGTAAATCATATTATGTTCGGCCGGGCGCGGTGGCTCAAGCCTGTAATCCCAGCACTTTGGGAGGCCGAGACGGGCGGATCACGAGGTCAGGAGATCGAGACCATCCTGGCTAACACGGTGAAACCCCGTCTCTACTAAAAATACAAGAAAATTAGCCGGGCGAGGTGGTGGGCGCCTGTAGTCCCAGCTACTTGGGAGGCTGAGGCAGGAGAATGGCGTGAACCCGGGGGGGCGGAGCTTGCAGTGAGCCAAGATCGCGCCACTGCACTCCAGCCTGGGGCACAGAGCAAGACTCCGTCTCGAAAAAAAAAAAAAAAAAAAAAAAAAAAAAAAAAA
>NC_037677.1:60243679-60293738 GCF_003255815.1 Theropithecus gelada
AAAAAAAAAAAAAAAAAAAAAAAAAAAAAAAAAAAATCATATTATGTTCAGATACAAACAATTTGTAATTAGATACAAATTACTTGGTGAAGCATTCCAACCATCGGGACAAAACTGCCAGCAGCATCTATTAATAAATGGCCTTTTGCTGCCATCCACTGTCCAAGTCGGTCTCTGTAGGCCATTCTAGCAGTCTTACTTAAGCTTAATAATCTTATCACCTCTCCCCCAACAGGTGTGGCTTGCTACAAGTGCTTTCAACATTTCCCCCCCACACACCTCATGCTGGCCTTGTTTCCCAATACCACCACCTTTTGCCACCTACTGCAGTAGCCTATTCGCTTCCCTTCTGATGCACATTGCGCATTGTTGTGTGTGCGTGTGTGTGACACAGTCTTACTCCAACCCAGGCTGGAATGCAGTGGCATGATCCTAGCTCACTACAGCATTGAACTCCTGGGTTCAAGCAATCCACCTGCCACAGCCTCCCAAGTAGCCAGGACTACAGGCATGCATCACCACCCCAGGCTTTTAGCTTTTAAATTGTACAGAGAGGGTTTTGTTACATTGTCCAGGCTAGTCTGGAACCCCTGGCCTCAAGTGTTCCTCCCACCTTGGCCTCCCAAAGTGCTGGGATTACAGGCGTGAGCCACCATGCCCGGCCATGCCTAGTTTTTCTAGTTACACAGGCAGTGTGTCCCCACATGCACCAAGTACATGGGGCTCATCCTCAGCACAGCTGCTTAAAAAAAATTATGGCTGGTTAACAGGTGGAAGCCCTGACTACTGCAGAAAAGCCTCCCTCAAAATGCTCTCCTCTACTCCCCACCCCCATGTCCACTCTATAAAAGGTGCTCAAATAGTTGAGTTTTTAGTGCAGTCCAAACTCCTGAGCCTGGTATTAATGATATTTACAGCCTTGCCCCTATTTATTTTCCCCATTTTCTCTCTCCCCTGTCTGCACAGGCCCTGGGTTCTGGTTCAATCTTTTTGAACCACTACTGGAAACATTGTCCACATAAGCTGATTTTCATATGTTGCCTTGAATTATATTTTACATCTATTCAGCTTTTTCAGCTTGTTTTATCCTAACCCCAATTAGACTGCTGACACCTTAAAGACAGAGTGAGCACATATCATAATTTCCTCCTGCACCTGCTCAGCACCTAGTGCTACTTAATTGTCCACAGTAAGCAAGTAAGTAAATGATTTGATGGCTGCAGGGGACCCCAGCATTCTTACCTGTCATTCTCAGGAATCTCTTCCACATTGCCAAAGCCAGGTGTGGGCATTGGGCAGTCCATGTGTGAGGGCTGGGCAATGTGGGGCTCAAGGACGGGGCTGTCCCCGGGAGAGGCCGCGTGGGCTTTCTCGGCATCCAGCCGAGCCAGTTCGTGGTCACAGACGAAACACTCGAAGCCGTTGAGGTAGTTAGGCAGCAAAGGATCATTCACTCCCCACTCCCGATGCTTCAGACTATCCAGAAGGAATTGGTTGGTGATGCCCCCAGGTTGCTTGTATGCCAGGTATTTCATATATTCCTCATCATTCTTGTCCAGAAAGTCAATAAACTCTGCCAGCTTCTGAGGAGACTCAAAATCATCAATCAGGATGACGGAGTGATTGTTCGGCATCCAGTCCCTCACAGAGGGAGAGCCGCGGTACACAGGCACAGCGCCCAGATGCATGGGACGCCACAGTTTTTCTGTCATGTAGTCGTTACAGATGGCATTTTCCAGGGCCAAGTGGAACTTATAGCGGGACAAGAAAGCCAAGAGCTCTGGATCCTCGGTGGTGGCCGTGGCTGTGTCCTGTAGCCGCGCAGTTGGCAGCTCCCGATTCTGCAGGCATTTCCCGTAGGAGTCTACCTAGACCGGGTAGAATAGGGACGTCATGAGGGTGCGGCCCGGAGGCCTGGACACCTAGAGTCCTGGCCTCAGCCCGCCCCCTCTTTTCCCTCCCCCCCCGCCCGCCCTCACTCACTCACCGGGATGTGGCGCATGAGCTCGCGCACGTAGCGGTCCCGGTCCGCAGGCACGTCGCAGTGGGACTGGAGATAGAGCAGCGGCGCGTAGCCGCGGCGGCGCCACTCCGCGCGTTCCCGGAGCGGAGGCACCGGGCGGCGCAGATAGGCGGTCCCGGGCAGCCACTGCAGCGACAGCGGGTAATCCGAGTGGCGACTGAATGTGGAGGTAAGATTGAAGAGGCGGATGCCCGGGCCGTGGCTCAGCAAGAAGTTGTTGAGGGGCGACTCCTCGTGGAGGAGCGCCCAGCTCTGGTGCGCCAGGCGCGGCAGCGGCGCGGCCGAAGCGCGGAAGTCGGTGCCGTAGAAGAGCAGCGCGCGCGTCCGCGAGTCCCTCAGCGCTCGGCGGTTCCGGGACGTCACGCAAGCGCCGCGCGCACACTCGATGCGCTCCGAGTCTCCCGGGAAGTGGGGGAATAGCCCTGGGCTCCACCACAGCAGCACCGGCAAATCTCCGGCCTCCTCCCTCCCTGGTCTCGGCGTTCCGGAGCTCCGCGTCACCCCCACTGCGCCCAGCGCCGAGGGCGGCCGGAAAACCGCGCCATCCCACGGTTCCGCCCATTCCGCCTCACCGCCGGCCTCCCTCTCCGCCACGGACCCATAGGTGCGGGCTGCACAGACACTGAGCACCCCCAGGAGGGCCAGCACCGCCCCAGTGGGGCCGGCCGCCATGTCCACTCTGGCAGCCGGCGCCCTCGGCCGGCACGCACCCCGCCCAGTGGCTAGTCGTGACTGGACGAGGCTCTATGCCACGGGAGCACGCGGCGCATGCGCAGCTCCGCTCAGCCGACGGCTAGGGCTAAAAGCAAAGTGAGCTTTCGGGAGTAAACATGAGGCTAATGGTTACATCTTAATTTATTTTATTTCTTTACAAATTAAAGATGCATTGAAAAATAAACCAATGAGAAATGAGAGGTCCAGAGCAGGGGCATCCCAGGCGGGGAGCAGGCAAGCCTGGCCACCGTCAAGCCTAGCCCTTGTCCTGCCCCCAAGCCAGTTGGGGTTGGAAGATAACTGTCAGCCACTCAGTCAATACCAAAGCCCAAGCGGTGTCCCGGCAGGAGAGAACGGCGCTCCAGCTGCCTCTGCCTCTGCCTCTCTCCCCAACAACCCCGGGTCTGGAGAAGCAGTGTTTCTCGTGGGAGCTCAGAGTGGGATGTGAACTGGCTCTGTGAGGTATTGCAAGTTGATGACCAGGCTCCCTAGGCTCCCTATAGAACCATCCAATGTTGGGGCCTCTCCAGCTGGAAAGGAGACTGGTACCTCTCCCAGATCTTAATATACTTTGCAACTGAATTCCCAGGTCATCTCTGACAGTGTCTCTCTATCCACGGAGTGATCATCATTGCAGGAGAGAGCGAGTGAGCAATGAAAGCAGAGAAACTTGACTTCTAACCTCCAGGCCCAAGAAGGACTGACCACTTTTCTCTCCACCACCTATGGGCTATACCCCAGCTCTTGTGCACCTGTATGTTTTATCCCTAATATAGGAAGTTGTGGATGACACTGAGCTGAATTAGCCACCCCCTGTAGTAACCTTAGGATCCCCACTCTTTCCTGCCTGCCCCTCTCCTCTGGGGAGACTGGCTCAAAGGGACACATAATATTGCCAGGGTCTGGGTGCCTCCAAACCCCCAATACCGAATCATATACAGTGAACTGAGAAACTACATTCATTATGACAGGATTAGCAGGAAAAAGAGGGTAGAGTGAGGGAACAGGGGCACCTTCGATCAGCAGGACATGACAGAGTGGCAGGATAGTTGAGCCCAGAAAGAAGGTGTCCTTATATCTCCCCCTCCCCCCCAAAGAGACTGAGGTCAGCTTACATGACATAAGATATGGTACTGTCCCAATTTCTCTGACATCCTGGGGTGCTTTCTGGAAGCTGGCCTGGGCCCTGTGCCATTTACCCACTTGCTTTAGCTCAGTAGCTGCCGAATCTCCTTGTGCATATGACAGAGAAAGTCCACATAAGATGCTCCCCCACTCAGACTCTTATCTTCCACCAGGAAGTGCTTGAACAGCATCTCCAGCTTGTCCTCCTGTTTCACCACGATAAGCTACAGCCAGAATTCAGGGTTCATGAGGCAATGCCAAAGGAAATTAAACATGCCCAGAAATCCCATTTGGCAGTCACTAACTCATTCCCCACCCAACCCCCACTTCTAGGCGAGGACTTGACACGGTAAGAAATCCAGGGTTCAGATCAGTGTTACCTTCATGTACCGGGATCTCTGTGCCCTTAAGCTATCAATGAGGCCTCGAACCTTCTTGGACAGTGGATTATCCAGAACTGGCAGAACACTCTAGAACACAAAATTCATTTATCCTTATGGTAAGGCACTCTGAGTTCAGTCAAGGTGGGGCAGCACACATCTATGCATCATCTGAAACAAGGAAGCCTGGGAAGAATGACAGCAACTGCCCTTGTCCCCAAGTGTTCCCTGATATTTGAGGGGACTAGCACACTAACTTTATTGGCTCCCAATCGTTTCACAAAGTATACTTCCACACCCATATTCTCCTTGACTCCTTGCCCTCACCAAGCCACTGGTGATCTGACTGAAGGAAGAGACGCTGAAAAGGCTCTGGACAACACCCTGTTGGACGCTTGCTCCCACCCAGAGGAAGAGGTTGAGACCATTCTCCAGTAAATACATATCCCCATTGCTTAGACGCTCTTCAGAGGCTCGAACTGCTGGTGGTTCGGTGGTACTCTCGATGGGAGACTTTGTCTAGACAAAAGGAAGGGAGCAAAAGGTTACCAAGGACCATAAGACAAGTCTGTCCCCCACCACACACAAAATTCTGAAAGCTAAGTCCTCAGATACCACCCCTTCTGGGGTCTCAGTAACTCTCTCAGTGTGAAAATTGCATCAGCTAAAATACATAAAAACAAATTCCACTAGTGTCAGACTGATATTAGCCTATCCTTTCCTCCTCCTAAGAGGCCCTTTGCTCCATGCAAGATCTCAAACTCCAACCCTCAATCGCACCAAAGGTAAGAGCCGAGGGTAGAAGAAGACATTGGTCTCAGCCACATCCATGGAGGTAACTAGCTGTCGGACATAGGCGCGGTCATCAGTAGTGATTTCAGCTCCAGGCTGCAGGACATCACTCTTCAACACACAGTTCAGGTAAACTGGGAGTAGCTTCATGCACTCAGGAAGGATCAACTGAGGGGATTATCAAAATAAAGTCGATGATCATGAGAAATCCCTCCCAAATGCAAACATTTGTCCCAAGAACCCCACCTCCCACTAATATACTTGCCCCACCTGTCCTGCAGAGGAGGGGCTAGCACAGTTCTTTCTGTAACAGGCCAGGATCTGGGCACACTGGGTGATGAGAGTGTCACGAACAGCCTTCACAGGGCTATTCAGGACTCCCCGATATGCTGGATGGGAAAGCAAAGACAGTCACTGGTCAGCTGCCCATCATGTATGCATTCCCACCATCATAACTACCCGCTCACCATCCTGGACCTCTCAGCCCCAATCCCACCCTGCCCTGCCTCTACCCTCACCAAACTTGGCCATGTAGTTGATGAGCGTGTCAGTCTCACAGTTTCGATACAGATCAGCCAGCTGGGTGCAGCAGTTCAGGGCCAGGTTATGGATGCGGAGCCGACGCTGCCCTGCACAGCTGGTGTAAAGCAGGGCACACTAGGGGAAGGGAGAAAGGGGGAACTCACACCCCTCCCTCACGAAGGCCCTTTGCTACATTATTAAACTAGAAGAGAGAAATGAGCCACTCCCCTGCCCAGTCTCTTCTTCCAGTGCTCTCTACCCACTCCTCACCCTCTTCTATACCAAGCGAATGACACATTTCCTGCCCAGCCCCGCCTCCCGCCTGCCACCTGCAGGAGGGCTCCGCTCTCTTCATTGAGCCGATCATCATGCTTGAACTCCACAGTCACCGTTTTGTCCCCATCTAGCCCAGCCAGCTCCACGTCTGTTGTGTTGCTCATGTAGAAAGCTCCAAAGAAATCTACAGCACGGATACCTGAGGCCACATGGACAGAGTTAGGGCAAAAGGTATGACAAGTGCCACATGCCTCCCTTCCAGACTTAGGCCCCCCACCTGCTCTTCTCCAACCAGGACTGACCAGTGCTTGTCCGGACCCGCATCACAGCATCAAAGCCAACAACCTTCTGGACATCACGACGCAGGTCACTCAGGAACCGCTCCTGGTCGTTCTCCACCTGCAGGGCCCCAGACCCAGAGTCATATCACTGACTAGACATAGCTCATCCTGCAGACAATCTCCCTGTACCCCTTCCACTCTACAAGGCTGCCTAATTATCATCATTACAGTGACGATGATAATGATGATGACAACAATAGCTTTTAAACACTTAGACTGCACACCAGGTACCACACAGAGTGCTTTACATATATTTATTTAATTTTGTAGACAAATCCTACTTAAGTATTTTAACCCCATTTTGCAGATGAAGGGACAAAAGAGGGAGTACTTAAGTAATTTATCCTAGGTCATGTAGCTAGTAAGTGGTGGGGCCAGAATATCAATGCAGGACTGATTCCAAGGCCCATGTTCCTAACTGCCACACTCTCGGGCTCACTTCTTTAGACTATGCAGTCTTCTCTTCCAACACTATTTCTCTTTTTTTGGAGACGGAGTCTTACTCTGTCGCCCTGCCTAGAGTGCAGTGGCGCAATCTTCACTCACTGCAACCTCCGCCTCCCGGGTTCAAGGGATTCTTAGCCTCCCGAGTAGCTGGGATTACAGGCACCCGCCACCACACCCGAGTAATTTTTGTATTTTTAGTAGAGATGGGGTTTTGCCATGTTGGCCAGGATGGTCTTGAACTCCTGACCTCAGGTGATCCGCCTGCCTCACCCTCCCAAAGTGCTGGGATTACAGGCGTGAGGCACCATGCCCAGCCCCAGCGCTATTTCTATTAATGAGTCAGCCACTCCATATATAAGCAGGTATTCCCAGCCCTGCTGCCATCTGCCACTGCAAATACTATTACCATACCTGAAAGCAAGCATATTTGTAGACAGAGCCACCGGTGAGCTGGGGCACAACAGAGAGCGTGGCCACATCCACATACTGGTTAGGGAAGAGAAAGAGATCTACACAGCAGCCTTGGGCCACACACTCTTTGGCCAGGGTCTGATAGGCACCTGTCTGAGGCTGGAACAGAGTCTAGGGGGAAAGAAAATAGGGGGAAAGAAAATGGGGAGAAGAAAATGTTCAAATATCCCAGCTCTGCCCTATTTGAGAACTGAATAGCTAGCATGGGATATTCAAATTCATGGGAGACTTCAGATCTACTTCCAAGGATTTTGCAATAGTAAAAAATTCTCTATTATTTTTATTTTTTTGAGACAGGGTCTCACTCTGTCGCTCAGGCTGGCATAGAGTGGCGTGATCTCAGCTCACTGCAACCTCTGCCTCCCAGGTTCAAGCGATTCTCCTGCCTCAGCCTCCCAAGTAGTTGGGATTACAGGTGTGTGCCATCACGCCCGGCTAATTTTTGTATTTTTAGTAGAGACGGGGTTTTGCCATGTTGGTCAGGCTGGTCTCGAACTTCTGGCCTCAAAAATCCGCCCACCTTGGCCTCCCAAAGCACTCGGATTATAGGCATGAGCCACTGTGCCTGGCCAAAAGTTCTCCTTTAAAAAATAAACAGAAGTCTACCAACAGCTTTGGCATCAGATGGAGTAGAGAAGTATGGCAGCAGTGGAGGTTGGTAGTCACAGATACGGTATTTGAAAGGGTAGAGTGTCTGGTCCTAGCCCCCATCAAGAAAATAGAGTCCCCACTTCCTCTGTAATGAAAAATCCTTCCCCTCCCCCATTTTCCAGTCCCACACCTTCTCCTTGTCTGTGTTGATCAGCTTCCTGTCATCTCTGTTCTTCAGTTTCCCTGGGGCCTCTGCAATGGGCAGGGATGTATGGAATAGAAAGAGCTTCCCTGCACACTCAGCAGCCTAGGAAAAAAGAGAGGACTACTTGTTTATTCTTTATTCATCCACCCCTTCCCGTCATTTATTAAGCACCAACTATGTCAGACAGTTTAACTTACTGGACAGTCATCCACTACTGAAGAAAGAGGTTGTATCCCAGGGGATAAGATGGTCAGAGGAAAATGAGTTAGAGGAAGTTGCCAGATACTCCAGCCTTACCTTCAGAGCCTCCATCCCAGCCTGGATAACTGGGACAAATACTGTCTCTGTTTCCCTTGTATCTGCAAACATTTCTGGAATCTGATCCAATAAGCTAAAGAGATAGGTGATGGAAAACAACCAAAATTGCTATCCAGATTCCAGATACCTCAGTTCTCAATTCCCTGAAGAGTCATCAGGCCTCTAGAATCTGACAACTCCTGGGCCACAGCCCCTTTCCATCTACTGTCCAACACCTCTGCTCAACTCCATGACCTTCTATGGTGGTACCCATGCCACTCCCAACCTTTACCTCCACAATCTGGCTCTTACCTGGTGATAACTGCCCGAGACTCATTGACGTTGACCAGGAAGCCATCCAGCAGTGGCACAAACATGTCAGCCACATCGGACACAACCATCATCTGTGGCTGGGCCAATGAGCTCTTCACATTATAGAAGTGGAGCACCTTATTGTAGGTGACAAAGCCAACGCGGATTGCTGACTCTTCTGCCCCACCCTCCCTGTAGAAGGTGACATTGTTACCTAGACTTGCCACCTTTTCCACCACGCACAACTTCATGACATCAGGCTTCATCTCTTTAGTCAACCCAGACACCCTATCATTAACCCCAGGAAACACCTCAGTTCTGTAACTCTCACCTAGGTAGAAAGTCTAACAGTGACTTCAGCTCCTCACAGAGGAGCCTAACAAGACCAGTCCTGATGGCATTGTAGGAGACGTCAATCATGAAGATAAAGGCAGGAGGGCTGGGGAACTTATTGTTCTGCAAAGGAAGAAAATGTTGGGGAGAGGGGTAATGCTAACCAGGCCAGCTGACTAGAGAGAAGTCAACATCAAAAAGGGACAAAAAAGGGGTGAGGGAAATGATAACAGCCATTCTTAGCTGTCTCATTATCCTCCACCCACTGCTCCTCCCATTCTACCTTCCCTCACCTTGCAGTAATCTACAGTGGCCAAGAATTCATAAGAGCCCAGGGATAGCTCAGGACGGTCATAAGCATCCACACGTTTCCCGGTATGATCCAGGTGCTGAAAATACTGGGGGGGAACTGTGGGGAGCATGGCAGTGTGTTACTTGAAGATCCAGTTTCAATCAGTATATCTAGCCCTAGCTGAGCTCACTCCACTATCCCTCATTCCCATGTGCCCTACTTCCCCAGCTCCTGAAAAATGGACCCTCATCTCTCTAACTATTAATAGAGAACAAGGAAGATACAATCAAGACCTTTCCCCAAATCCCAGCTTCCATGAACATACCATCATTGATACAGCTGCAAAAACAGCACTGGAAGCGCCTCCCTCCTTCAATGAACTGCATAAAGGGACACATGTATGCTTTGCAGCGGTTGCAGCGCAAAGGGCCAGATTCCCCATGGTCCACAACATATGGTGAAGCCTAAGGCACAAAGGGGAGGGGATCAGACATAAAGGAAAACTACAGTAGGTTCAGCCAGGAGATGAGGAGGAACAACCAGAGGGAGAAGGCGCATGGTATAGATATTCTGCCTACAGAGGAAGTAGGAAGCACATTGATGAAAGGGAGTAAGGACAAATCACAGGAAAATGTCCCTATGAGTAAAAATTATATAGTTCTCTCTTGCTACATCCCACCCCCAGAGCTGCATTTCTCACTGAAAGAGAAGAGGAACTGCAAAACCGGCCGTATCAGACCAGGGGCTGCCATGGCATATGAGGGAGAAAGCCAAGATTATCTAGGATTCTCCTTTCTGGTCCCATCTCTAATCCCCTTCACTCTTGCTCTAAGAATCTGGACTCGGCCGGGCGCGGTGGCTCAAGCCTGTAATCCCAGCACTTTGGGAGGCCACGGCAGGCGGATCACGAGGTCAGGAGATCGAGACCATCCTGGCTAACACGGTGAAACCCCGTCTCTACTAAAAATACAAAAAACTAGCCGGGCGAGGTGGCGGGCACCTGTAGTCCCAGCTACCCAGGAGGCAGAGCTTGCAGTGAGCCAAGATCCGGCCACTGTACCCCAGCCTGGGCAGCAGAGCGAGACTCCATCTCAAAAAAAAAAAAAAAAGAATCTGGACTCTAGCTCCTTCCCTTACCAAATATCTATAACACCTCCTCCCCTATCCCTGGGATTCCGTGCCAGCTACTGATGCCCCAAATGTCACCCTACACATAAGAGATCAGTGCCCAACTATCCCCAATGGGACCCAGATGGAAATACACAAACACACAGAGGAAGACAGAGAGAGAAGCGGAATATAAACTGAGCCTTGGGCTTCTAGTAAGAGAGAACCCTATCGTAAGATAAGCAAGGCTGAATATGAGTATCCTAACAAGGCCTGGTGGAGCAGCTGCCTCGCTCGCTCTCTACATCCTGGTATCAGGTACTGGGGTGACAGATCAGGCCACAAAACAGGTGAGAGAAGGATCACTGGATCCTAATCTCCCTTTTTGCTTATATGCTGTTCTGACAGCCCTAACCTGGGATAACAGGACAGTCAGGAAAACATGGAATAATGTCCTTCTCATCATTTGGAGATTACCATCATACAAGAGGTTCCTACATTCAGCTGTCTTCTCCCCTACAGTTTGATCCTACCTCTTTTCATACCGCTTGTTCCCCCTAGGGACCATCCATGTTCCTTCACAGCAATGTCTTGGGCTTTCACTCTCATCCCCACCATCCCCTCTCCAGGGATGGACCCTGGGATAGAAAGCCACTAAAGATAGTCTCCTCTCCTGCCTAACTAAAATATCTTCCATTGTGAAGCCGGAATCACATCCAGGAAGAAAGTTTAGTCCCCCCTCTACCTCCCTCCCTTTCATTACACTCTAGCCCCTTCCCTGACTCACCTCCTCTGGGGGCAGCCTTGCCAGCGGTTTGATGACTGCTGCCAGGGGCACCTGAGCCTGCTTAGCCATGTCAGATGTACAAGGGATATTATAGGATGTACATCGGATGTATCGGGGACTTGCATTCCCTGAAGAAGGAGGTAGAAGACCCAAGTCAGATCACAGAATCCTTCCAGACACCAGCTCTCCATCATCTCCACAAAGCTAGAGGTGATGGTGGCTTTTTCCCCAGAGGGACTAGAGGGAACTTGTCTCTGGTTAAAAACTAAAAAAAAAAAAAAAAAAAGGCCCCAACCATAAGCTGATAATCTTGAAGAAAAAGCCCCTGTGGGAGGAGCTAATTCTCACCTTGGTCTTTCACCAGGAAGTTGGTAGTGACTAAGGGTGGCACCTGGCCCCGTACTCCAGTAACAAATGGCTCTGTACCCCGGTTGTTCCTGTCATCTTCAATGACCTGAATCTGCAGAGAAGTGAAATGAGTGAGGTGACAGGAGAAAAAGGAAGTGTCAGGTCCCAGAGTGCCAAGAGAAAAAAAGGCTAGAGCCGTAACACAAAAACTAAAAATTTGCCAGGGAACACCTCATGCACCAGGCCTGTTCTCCTTCTGGAGATCATATAAAATGCTGCAATGCCAATCTTTCACCCTACAGCAGCCAATCTTTCACTCCCAGCAGCCTGCTGGGCTGGCAACATGAGAATGGGCTTCTTTATGAATTGACCCCAACCCCCCATCAATCGTGAACACCCTCTCATTCCTCCCATTCCAGGAAAAGCCCCAGCTCTGATCACAAACCTTCAAACATGATTAGATTCCATTCCCCTCCCCCATCATGCCTTCCCCGATCCTCTCTCCAAGACACATTCTGAGTCAGAGCAGGAAAAGAGACAACAGTAACCATGTAAAAATGAATCTACCTGGAATGACTCTACACTCAATGAAATTCAAGGGACAGGGTGAGGAGAGATTTAAACGACCAGAAATGATCAACTAAAGTGAGGAAGCAGATGCTGCCTTACTTTCAGGTAAGCATCAATGTGTATATATAGGAGGAGAGGATAAGTACCCAATCCTTATAGCTCAATCCTCAGTCCTCCACATTTTGACAGACTCAGCAAAGGAAAATAAAGGACCTGCAAAACTCATATTCAGACCTTTATGCAGGCTCATGACCTTTGGTCAGTTACTTCAAGATGGGTTTGGAAAACCAGAAAAAGCAAAGGGCAAATGAGACTCTCTATCCCATGGCAGAAAAGTTGAAGCTTAGAAATATATCAGAGTGAAAAATACTCTTCAGATGAGAAAGTACTCACACTTTCCCAAACCAGCAGTCTCTTCTCCTGTAAGAAACTCCAGTTTGGGATACTATGAATCTGTACGTTCCTATACCGATATTTCTCCACAACAGGCTACAGACAAATCAAATCCAAAGTGGAATGATCTACTGTTCAACTTTGTCTTCTTCCATCACACATCACCTGCAGGCTCCTGGAGGAGCCAGAAGGACTAAAGCCAAAACTTAACATGCCACCTGACCCCACCCTTAGAGCCTGACCTTCCACCACCCCATACTCAAGGCAAACAGCTTGCTACCTCTTCATTTACCTGGTGACTTGAGGCATGCATATCCTTTTAGCTTGTATAAGTGAGTATCTATAAGGGCTAGGGCTAAAGGAAGAGAATGGAGAGGAATGGACATGGTAGATGAGGTGAAGATGAGGTCACAGGCATGCATGGATGGCACTAACACAGGAATGACATGCACAAACACCCACCCCCTGCACTTACTGGACTAGGAATGGCATCGGGGTCTATTCTGTGCCTGGTTTTCTGCTGAGGAGGCAGCTCACTGAGTTGCTTTTAGTGTTTTAATAATAAAGGCAGCAGGGGAATACAAGGAGGGAGACAAAAGAACAAGAGGCAGATGTTACTTCTCTCAACCCTGTTGAGTTAGACATGAACAGCTGGAGCCCAGCTCATACTGCTGAAATCAAGCCCCCTCTAGATAGGAAATTCCAAGTCTTTCTGGCTCAACACAGAGGCTTTAATGGCTCAGACTATGATGTAGAAAGATAAGGAAAGGGACAAACAGGAGGCAAGCAGGAGTTATACAGGGAGGGGCTGAGGCTGAATGGAAGAAACCGTAAGGAAGAAGAACAGGAATGTTCCCCTGAAAGGCCAAACCTCCCATTCTAAGGACTATCTTATGCTACAAGAAGCCTCCCTTCACATCCAACCAGATTCTCCTTCTTACTGAAGGAGGGGGAAGGAAAGAGGGGCTGCTTAATTCTCCTGAGTTCTCCTCGGCCAACAGGCTCCCTCACTGTGGTGGTTACCCAAAGGAGGAAGAGGGAAGAGAACAGAATGGAATATGACAATGGCTAAGCATGGCAAGGTAACTGACATAGCAAATGTTACAGACAGAACTATAAAGTGGCCCCTACTTGGCAGTACAGTCCTAGTCTCTATTCTGAGTCTGATAAGCAGGGCCTGAGGATTCTGATGGCTCCCCAAGGGTACAATTCACCCTCTTCCTGGGAAAAGCTCTCCAGTGGGACTTTACATACACACTGCCCTCATAAACTGTCGTTCACTCTTCCCCATCTACACAGCAGAAGCCTACCAGACAAAAGTACTGGGGACTTCCTCCTAAAACTGTCCAAGTAAGAGCAGAGAAACCAGTGAGGCTTTGCTTCTCTTAACATCTAACATAGAGAATTCCCACCTGCTCTACCCATTAGGAAGAAGGCCATCCTTCTAGATCTAAGGGGACAAGACCCAGTCACTGCTCCACAGAAGGACAAAGGCTACCATACTATGTATGTACAGTAGTGACAGAGTACAGTCCTCAACTCACAGATCTACTGGTGCTGCTGCTCACTCTTGGTTTCCCTTCCTTCTCTGCCCATCTATAGAGTAAAACAGCCCTCCAAAAGACTCCTAGAACCTCAAGTTCCAGTTCAGAGTCAAATTATATGTAAGTTCTCCAAGAAGATGAACAAAAAGGGAAAATTATCAGAAAATGCTAGGCAAACATTTCATCTAGATTGACCTGCCTATCTGGCAGACACAAACCCTTCCTCAGGACCATGTAAGTTTCTACTTACAGGGCTTGGGATGGCATCAGGGTCCAGGCGCTTAGGAGGCAGTGGCTGAGGCCCAGACTGACTGCCAAAGGTGGGTGCTGCTGGGTAGGGGCTTCCATAATTAGGCTGAGGGCCCCGGGCTGGTCCGAAGGAACCTGAGACAAGGGCATAAGGTTGATGAACTCAAAATCCCATCCCTATCTCTTCTTAAGGCCTCAGGAAAATGACTAGACTCCTACAAACATAGAATTATGAGGTACACTAATGCCTGGCAAAGCCATTCAGAAAGACCATGTTATCTGAACTACAAGAAAAAATAATGTCTTATAAACCCCATATCCTAGGAATAATACCCTGAAGCTGCCCATCTAATTCACCACTTAGCAATACTAACAACAAACAAATAAAAAACATCAAAAACCACCTGAGTAGCCAATGCCTCTAGATTCTAGACAGACCTTGGGCAAGACTCACCATTTTGTTGGGGCTGATAGCCTGGCTGCTGCGGGGAGTGCATAGGTGGCAGTGGTCCCAGGGGCCCAGTCATCTGGGTGCCAGGGGGCAGAGCTTGAGGAGGAGGTGAGGACACATGGTTGGGCTGGCTCACTGAGGGCCCTCCAAAACTCTGTCCAGGCAGGAGTGGACCAGTCATCGAAGGCAGCCGAGGACCCCCTGAAGCTGGGGGTGTGAAGCCGGAGGCCTGTGATGGGGCAGATCGCTGGGGAGTCTGGATCCCAGGATGACCTTGGGCCTGGCTAAGGGGAGGAGCCTGGCCCTGAGGATAGGAGCCATACAGACCAGAGTTAGGGAAACTTCCTGAGGCTGAAGCCAGCGATGTTGGTGGGCCTGAGAAGTAGAATAAAGGTAGAGTCAAAAGCCCAGTCATTCTGCCTCCTTGTTCAGTAAAGCGACTTTCCTTTCCACACAAGAGGGGCAGGTATGACTGTCCCATCTTCTGAGGCTCAGAGGCACAGGAAATACAAGGGAAATAATAGAGATTCAGGTATAACCCCAGAGTCTGATGCCTCTGAAAAGGAGACAGTAACACTCCTGTGTTCATAGCCACTCACCATAGCCCAGCCCTGAAGAGGGAGGGGCTGGGGCCACAGCACCGCTGATCTGCATTCCAGATAGCTGCGCAGTCACCTGTGCACTTGTCGGGGGAGGGCCATAAGGCTGAAGCACAGCTGGCTGGTTGCCCACAGGGGCCAATGGGGACCCAAATGGCTGAGACCCAGGCAGCCTGTGAAAAGAAAGAAAGCAGAGGTGACTAGTGGGGCTAGGACATCCTTTGAAGTCAGCAGAAGCTTCGCATTGTACAGGAAGCTACATTGTTTTGTGACATCTTACTCTCACCCTGAACTCTTTTATGGCTTCATACTTTTGTATATTTATGGGTAAATTATATTCCTGATTGTTTATACCATGATTATTCATGGAAAATCTTGTTTTCCATTAAGCTCACTCCACAAACATAAACCAAGCACCCTCAGGTCAAGTACTATTTACTCTGCTAACTAAATTATTGCTTTCTCTGCTTCAATTCTTACAAACCTCCTTAGTTTTGTAATCTGAAGCACTGAAAGCACTGCAAGGGAAGACACACATAAGCATGCATGAACCTTAATAAATAGTAAATCAAACAAATGCAGACTGATTGTCCAGCTTTTTTTTTTTTTTGAGACAGGGTCTCACTCTGTCACCCAGGCTGAAATGCAGTGGTGTGATCACAGCTCATTGCAGCCTCAACTTTCCAGGCTCAGGTGATCCTCCCACCTCAGCCTCTCAAGTAGCTGAAACCAAAGGCACATGCCACCATTCCTGGCTAGGTTTTTTTTGTTGTTTTTCTGTCTTTTTATTTTTTTGAGACGGAGTCTCGCTCTGTCGCCGAGGCTAGAGTGCAGTGGCGCGAACTCGGCTCACTGCAAGCTCTGCCTCCCATCCCAGGTTTACACCATTCTCCTGCCTCAGCCTCCTGAGTAGCTGGGACTACAGGCGCCCGCCACCACACCCAGCTAATTTTTTTTTGTTGTTATTTTTTAGTAGAGGCGGGGTTTCACCATGTTAGCCAGGATGGTCTCGATCTCCTGACCTCATGATCTGCCCACCTCAGCCTCCCAAAGTGCTGGGTTACAGGCGTGAGTCACCGTGCCCAGTCGCTAGTTTTTGTATTTTTTATAGATGATGGAGTCTCGCCATGTTGCCTAGGCTGGTCTCAAACTCCTGAGCTCAACCAATCTACCCGCCTCAGTCTACCACAGTGTCTTTCCAATATACTTTCCATTCAGTGTCTCCCTCTCTGATTATTCCCATCAGCACAAAAACATACAAACATCTCTCAGACAAAAAAAAATCCAAAAACCAACTATAGTGGAAACATCCCAAATGTCCATCAACAGAAGAATGGATAAACAAAATGTAGCATGTAGCTACACAATGAAAAACCACTTAGCCACAAAAAGGAATGGAGTACTAATATATGCTACAACATAGCTGAACTTTGAAAATATTATGCTAAATTAAAGAAGTCGATTATAAAATATCACATAGTATATGATTCTATTCTAATGAAAAGTCCAGAATAGGGAAATCTTTAGAGACAGAGAGTAGATCAGGAGTTGCTTAAGGTTGGAAGAATAGGGGAATGGGGGAATAGCTAAACAGGGGTAGCTAAAGAATGCAGTATTTCTTCTTCAGATGATGAAAATGTTCTAAAACTGACTGGAGTGATATCTGTCAGTATACTAAATTGTGACAGCACGTATCTATCAATATATTAAAAACCACTAAATATACAAAAACACTTTAAATAGGCGAATTGCATAGTATATGAATTATATCTCAAAAACTTTTTTAAAAATCCAACCAAATTACCTCACAGCCTCCTCAAACTTTTGCTCCCCTTTTAGCTAAACATTACAAAAGAATAGGTCTATACTCTGTCTTTATTTCCTTTTCTTTTTTTTTTTTTTTTTTTTGAGACGGAGTCTAGCTCTATCGCCCAGGCTGGAGTGCAGTGGTGCGATCTTGGCTCACAACCTCTGCCTCCTGGGTTCAGTTCAAGCAATTCTCCTGCCTCAGCCTCCCAAGTAGCTGGGACTATAGGCATCCACCATCATGCCTGGCTAATTTTTGTATTTTCAGTAGAGACAGGGTTTCACTATGTTGGCCGGGCTGGTCTCAGAACTCTGGACTTCATGATTCACCTGCCTCGGCCTCCCAAAGTTCTGGGATTACAGACGTGAGCCACCGTGCCCAGCCTTACTTTTTATTATTATTTTTTTTTGAGACAGGGTCTCACTCTGTAACCCAGGCTGGAGTACAATGGCACTTACTTATCTGTGGCTCACTGCAGCCTTGACTTCCTGGGCTCAAGCAATCCTCCCACCTAAGCCTCCCCTCCCAAGTATCTGAGACCACAGGCACACACCACCACACCTAGCTAATTTTTTTTATTTTTTGTAGAGAAAAAAATATATATATTATTTTTATTTTTTGTAGAGAAACAAAAATAAATTATTTTTATTATTTTTTTGTAGGGCCTTGCTATGCTGCCCAGGATAGTCTTGAACTCCTGCGCTCAATCAGTCCTCTCTCCTTGGCTTCACAAAGTGCTGGGATCACAAACATGAGCACTGTGCCTGGCCCAACTCTAATCAAAATGCCTTCCTCTGATAATCCCTTCCAGCCCGGACTGAGGTGTGGTTGTTCCACATTTGTTTCCAGAAGGTACTCCAGTAATAATAGTGTCACCCTAGATCCATTTTTTGTTTGTTTGTTTTTTGTTGTTGTTTTTGGTTTTTGAGACAGAGTCTCACTCTGTCACCCAGGCTACAGTGCAGTGGAGCCATCATGGCTCACTGTAGCCTCAACCTCGAGGGCTCTATCAATCCTCCTGCCTCCACCTCTGCTTCCCAGGCACACCAACAATGCTCAGCTTTTTTTTTTCTTTTTTTTGAGACGGAGTCTCGCTGTGTCGCCCAGGCTGGAGTGCAGTGGCCGGATCTCAGCTCATTGCAAGCTCCGCCTCCTGGGTTTTTACGCCATTCTCCTGCCTCAGCCTCCTGAGTAGCTGGGACTACAGGCGCCCACCACCTCGCCCGGCTAGTTTTTTGTATTTTTAGTAGAGACGGGGTTTCACCGTGTTAGCCAGGATGGTCTCGAACTCCTGACCTCGTGATCCGCCCGTCTCGGACTCCCAAAGTGCTGGGATTACAGGCTTGAGCCACCGCGCCCGGCCTTTTTTTTTTTTTTGATAGTGAAAGGATCTCCCTATGTTGCCCAGGCTGGTCTAAAACTTCTGGCCTCAAGTGATCCTCCTGTCTCAGCCTCCCAAGGTGTTGAGACTACAGGTGTGAGCCACTGCACCTGGCCTCAAATTAAAAAAAAAAAAATTAGGCCAGGTGCGGTGGCTCATGCCTGTAATCCCAGAACTTTCGGAGGCTGAGGCAGATGGATCATTGAGGTCAGGAGTTTGAGACCAGACTGACCAACATGGTGAAACCCCATCTCTACTAAAAAAATACAAAAATTAGCCCAGGCATGGTGGTGCACGCCTGTAATCCCAGCTACTCAAGAGGTTGAGATAGGAGATTCACTTGAACCTGGGAGGTGGAGGCTGCAGTGAGCCAAGGTCTCACCACTTCACTCCAGCGTGGGCGACGGAGCAAGACTTCATCTCAAACAAAAAAATGGCCAGGAACAGTGATTCACATCTGTAATCCCAGCACTTTGGGAGGCCAACACAGGTGAATCACTTGAGGTCAGTTCAAGACCAGCCTGGCC
The DNA here is from genome assembly GCF_003255815.1 of Theropithecus gelada. Classification (NCBI taxonomy): domain Eukaryota; kingdom Metazoa; phylum Chordata; class Mammalia; order Primates; family Cercopithecidae; genus Theropithecus; species Theropithecus gelada. Next base: position 60,262,564 of record NC_037677.1, read on the forward strand.
AACATGGTGAAACCACATCTCTACTAAAAATACAAAAAATTAGCCTGGCACGGTGGTCACGCCTGGAATCCCAACTACTTGGGAGGCTGAGGCAGGAGAATCACTTGAACCCAGGAGGCAGAGGCTGCAGTGCGCTGAGACCGTGCCATTGCACTCCAACCTGGGCAATAAGAGCAAAACCCTATCTCAAAAAAAAAAAACATTATTGAGATGTAATTTCCATACCATTAAATTAATTCCTTTTAAGTGAACAATTCAATGATTTTTAGTAAATTTATAGTTATGCAGCCATCACCAGAATCAAATTTTATAACATTTTCATCATTCCAAAAAGATCCGTCATGTCCATTTGCAGTCCCAATAACTTTTTTTTTGACCCATCCACAGTCAGCCTGAGAGAAACAGGACTCCTTATCTCCCTCTTCCAGCGTGCAGACCTTTTTTCCCCTAGTTGGCTTGCTCACTGAAGGTGCAGCCCAGGTCCAGACGTTATAAACAATATCTCAGTTCCAAAACTCCTCTCAGGAAAGCCCAAGGACTCATCTGCCTTCCCCAGTACCTGCTTAAATTTAAGGCCCTGGCTTTTCAAGATGATGAATCCACCCAATCTACAGGCAGCCCCAGAATCAATTTACCACTCTGATTTTCAGTCCTTACTTGACGGCTGGGCACAGTGGCTCATGCCTGTAATCCCACCACTCTGGGAGGCCAAGGTGGGCGGTTCACCTGAGGCCAGGAGTTCAAGACCAGCCTGGCCAACACGGTGAAACCTCGTCTCTACTAAAGATACAAAAATTAGCTGGGCATGGTGGCCCACACCTGTAGTCCCAGCTACTTGGGAGCTGAGGCAGGGGAATCACTTGAACCTGGGAGGTGGAGGTTGCAGTGAGCCAAGATCGTGCCACTGCACTCTAGCCTGGGCGACAGAGCAGGACTCCGTATTAACAACAACAACAAAAAATTCACATTTTCTTTTAAGCTTAACTTTGCACTTAAAATTTTTTTTTTTTCTATTTTCTCTCTCCTTTCTAGATGTTGGTAGCAGAGGGTTTTCAGATTATGTCAATCTGCCACCCGGCTGAAATTCTTTGACTCACTCCAACTGGGTAGTTTTCTTTATGTCTACACTGAAACTGCCTTTATCGATGATGCCAACCTTGCCGAATCCAATGGTCAATTGTCAGTCTTCATCTTACCATTTGGCAGCATCTGACATAGCTGATTACTCTCTTACGTTCTTGAAATACCCTCTTCACCTGATTTCAGGACACCACACTCTCTTGGCTTATCTCCCACCTCACTACTGCTCTTTCTCATTGTCTTTTTTTTGTTTTTTGTTTGAGATGGGGTCTTATTCTGTCACTCAGGTTGGAGTGCAGCAGTGAGATTTTGGCTCACTGCAACCTCCACCTCTTGGTTTCAAGCCATCCTCCCATATCAGCCTCCCAAGTAGCTGGGACCACAGGCATGTGCCACCATAGCCAGCTAATTTTAGTATTTTGGTAGAGAAAGGGTTTCACCATGTTGCCCAGGCTTGTCTCGAACTCCTGAACTCAAGCAATCCACCTGCCTCTGCCTCCCAAAGTGCTGGGATTACAGGCGTGAGCCACCACGCCTGGCCCCTCTTTATCTTTTGATAGCGGCTCCTCTTTACTTTTAAATGTTGGTAAGCTCCAAGTCCTCAATTCCATTCTTTACTCACTTTCTAAATGATTTCATCCATGGCTTTAAATATCTATAGACTGAGGACTTCCAAATTTCTATCTCCAGTTCTAACATCAGTCTTGAGCTGCAGATTTGTATATGCAAATGCCCACCTAACATCTCTACTTGCATACAGTTTATATGAGGGACTTGAGCATTTGCAGATTTTGGTATCTGTTGGTCAGGGGAGGTCCTGGAACTATTCCCCCATGGATACTGAGGAATGACTGTAGTGAGATTTGATAAACATTTTGAAGGTGGAGTCAATAGAATTGGATGTGGGTTATATGGCATCATATTTGCATATATCCTCCTGTATACTTTTTTTTTTTTTTTGAGACAAAGTCTCACTCTGTCACCCAGGATGGAGTACAGTGGCACGATCTTGGCTCACTGCAACCTCCGCCTCCTGGGTTCAAGCGATTCTCCTGCCTCAGCCTCCCAAGTAGCTGAGATTATAGGTGCCTGCCACCACACCCAGCTAATTTTTGTATTTTTAGTAGAGATGGGGTTTCACTATGTTGGCCAGGCTGGTCTTGAACTCCTGACCTCAGGTGATCCACCCACCTTGGCCTCCCAAAGTGCTGGAATTACAGGTATAAGCCACCACACCCAACCTCCTCCCATATACTTTAAATCATCTCTAGATTACTTATAATACCTAATACAACGTAAATCAGGGGTGTCCAATCTTTTGGCTTCCTTGGGCTACACTGGAAGAAGTGTCTTGGGCCACACGTAAAATACACTAACACTACACTAGTGACAGGTAATGAACTTTAAAAAAACAACTCATTTTTTTTTTCTTGAGACAGAGTCTCGCTCTGTCCCCTAGGCTGGAGTGCAGTGGCGTGATCTCGGCTCACTGCAAGCTCCGCCTCCCGGGTTCATGCCATTCTCCTGCCTCAGCCTCCCGAGTAGCTGGGACTATAGGCGCCCACTACCACGCCCGCCTAATTTTTTTGTATTTTTATAGAGACGGGGTTTCACCGTGTTAGCCAGGATGGTCTCGATCTCCTGACCTGGTGATCCACCCACCTCGGCCCCCCAAAGTGCTGGGATTACAGGCGTGAGCCACCACGCCCGGCACCCCCGTTTTTTTTTTTATCTTTCATTTTTTCATTGTTTTTTTTGAGACAGAGTCTGGCTCTGTCGCCTAGGCTGGAGTGCAGTGGCCGGATCTCAGTGCTCACTGCAAGCTCCGCCTCCCGGGTCTATGCCATTCTCCTGCCTCAGCCTCCCGAGTAGCTGGGACTACAGGCGCCCGACACTTTGCCCGGCTAGTTTTTTGTATTTTTTTTAGTAGAGACGGGGTTTCACCGTGTTAGCCAGGCTGGTCTCGATCTCCTGACCTCGTGATCTGCCCGTCTCGGCCTCCCGAAGTGCTGGGATTACAGGCTTGAGCCACCGTGCCCGGCCAAACCTCGTATGTTTTAAGAAAATTTATGAATTTGTGTTGGGCCACATTCAAAGCTGTCCTGAGCCATGCAGATTGTGAGCCACAGGTTGGACAAGTGTGAAGTAAATGTTATGTAAAAAGTCCAAACTGTGGGAAATTCTTTGGGTTAACTGTTTTGTTTTCTTCAACAGATAAATACTAAGAAAAAGAAGACAGAGGTGGAGCTTATAGACTTAAAAGACACACCAACTGTTTTTCCTGTGGGTAAAACTAAATTGTGGTATGTGTGGTTGTACATATGAGTGTAAACTTTTTTTTTTTTTTTTTGAGACAGTGTCACTCTGTTTCTCAAGCTCTGGAGTGCAGTGGCGAGATCACACTCAGTGTAGCCTCAACCTTGTGGGCCCAAATGAAACCTCCACTTCAGCCTCCCAAAGTAGCTAGGACAACAGGCATGCCACCATGCCCAGCTAACATTTTATTTTTTGTAGAGATGGGGGTCTCCCTGTATTGTACAGACTGCTCTCAAAATTCTGGGCTCAAGCAATCCTCTCACCTTGGCCTCCCAAAGTGCTGGGATTATAGGCATGAGCCACCTCACCCAGCCAAGTGTAAACTATTTTTTAAAAAACACAAGAAAGTCAGCTGGGTGTGTTGGCTCACACCTGTAATCCCAGCACTTTGGAAGGCCAAGGTGGGTGGATCACTTGAGGTCAGGAGTTCGAGACCAGCCTGGCCAACATGGCGAAACCCTGTCTCTACTAAAAATATTTAAAAATTAGCCATGCGTGATGGCAGGCACCTGCAATCCCAGCTACTCGGGAGGCTGAGGCTGAAGAATCGCCTGAACCTGGGAGCTGGAGGTTGTAATGACCTGAAATCACACCACTGCACTCCAGCGTAGGCAACAGGGTAGGACTCTGTCTCAAAAAAAAAAAAACAAAAAACATGAAATTACTGTAAGAGTCAGGATAATGCAGGATAATTGTTATTTATGAGGGGAGGGAGAGAATAATGTTTCAATCGGGGCACACGGAAAAGCCTTCTGGGGTGAGTGGCAAAGTTATCTTTCCTCATCTGGGTTGTAGTTGCAGTTACAAAGGAGTTTGCTATATAATAATTTACTAAGGCATACATTTGTTTTTTTTGTTTTTTTTTTGAGACAGGGTCTTGCTTTGTCACCTAGACTGGAGTGCAGCAGTACAATCATGACTCACTGCAGCCTTCAACTTGCAGGCTCAAGCAATCCTCCCACCTCAGCCTCCCCAAGTGCTGGTATTAAAGGAGTGAGCCACTGCACCCAGCACGGACCAATGTATTTAAAACAGTTCCCTGGCCGGGCGCGGTGGCTCAAGCCTGTAATCCCAGCACTTTGGGAGGCCGAGGCGGGTGGATCACAAGGTCAGGAGATCGAGACTATCCTGGCTAACATGGTGAAACCCCGTCTCTACTAAAAATACAAAAAACTAGCCGGGCGCGGTAGCGGGCGCCTGTAGTCCCAGCTACTTGGGAGGCTGAGGCGGGAGAATGGCGTGAACCCGGGGGGCGGAGCTTGCAGTGAGCCGAGATCGCGCCACTGCACTCCAGCCTGGGAGACACAGTGAGACTCCGTCTCAAAAAAAAAAAATAAAAATAAAAATAAAACAGTTCCCTACCCCCTCACTGTACCCTCACCCTGTTTTATAACTTTATGTACATTTGTGTACTTGTTATCTTCTATGTACCCCACTTGTTTGACTTATGCATGCTTACATTCAATGCTAAAAATGTGTATTCTGGACACCCAGTTAAAGTGTCAGAAAGTGACTTTTCTATTATCATACCTCTTTCCCACAGTTACATTTTACTCTTTATTTACCAAAAACAAACAACACTCCTGGTCAGGTGCAGTGGCTCATGCCTGTAATCCCAGCACTTTGGGAGGCCAAGGTGGGCAGATCGCTTGAGCTCAGCAGTTTGAGACTAGCCTGGGCAACACAGCGAAACACCATCTCTACTAAAAATACAAAAAATTAGCTGGGTGTGGTTGCTCATGCCTGTAGTTCCAGTTACCTGGGAAACTGAGGTGGGAGGGTCACCTGAGCCTGAGACGTCCAGGCTCCAGGTAGTTGTGATCCTGCCACTGCACTCTAGCTTGGGCCACAGAGTGAGACCCTGTCTCAAAAAAATTTAAAAATTTTAAAAAGCACTCTAATAGAGATGACTGCCCTCCTTTAATGGACTTTCATGCTAAAATGGGTTTATTGGGTCATTGTACCACTGAAGTTTTCACCATTTATGTGGTTTCCCTTTTAGTATCTTTCAGTTCCTAACTGGCCATACCCAAACTTAACCAATCAGTCTTACTAAGTGCCTGATCTAGAGGAAAGGGGCAAATCAAAAGAGATGTAAATAATCCTGAGGTTCTGTCTTCCCATTTCTCCCTTAGGGTAGGTTCAATAGGACTGCAACCATTATTGAAGACGTATGTCTAGTAAAGCAAGAAACTCAAGTTCACAGAAAAGGAAGAATATGCAAAGGAACCCAGGTACTAAGATGGGTCAGTAATCCACAGGGCTGGACATCAGCAGTACCTATAACCTGGAAAAAAGAAGACAAAGTACAGAAGGGTAGAGGGAAGAGAAAAAGTGATCTACAAGAAAGGCAAAGGAGAGGAAAAAAAAAAAAAAAAAAAAAAAAAACCCATAACTTCCTAACCTTTCTACTTTCATCAGACCGATTTTATTTATTTATTTATTTATTTATTTATTTATTTGACAGAGTCTTACTCTATTGCCCAGGCAGGAGTGCAATGGTGCGATCTTGGCTCACTGCAACCTCTGCCTCTTGATTCTTCTGCCTCAGCCTCACAAGTAGCTGGCATTTCAGGCACACACCACCACACCCAGCTAATTTTTTATTTTAGTAAAGAGACAGGGTTTCTCCATGTTGGGCAGGCTGGTCTCGAACTCCTAACCTCAGGGATCCACCCACCTTGGCCTCCCAAAGTGCTGGGATTACAGACATGAGCCACCGCACTCAGCCTCATGAGACCAATTTTAGATTGACCAAGTACCTACCTTTGCATCTGAACAGTGGAGCTTGGCCCATTCTGTATATCTCCTTGGCCAAACTGGCCATATGCAGCCTGGCCACAAGGAGCCTGTGCTGTTGAGGCTGGAGGTGCCCCTGAGGAAGGTGGGGCTCTTGACATACCTGAGGGTAAAGGACAGAAACTAAGTGACTGGGAAATAACTTTCTCCTCCACCCTGAGCCAGGAATGCAAAGCAAGGATCAATAAACTCAGACCTTCACTGGCCCAATACCACAGTTTAGGCAGCGAAAAGGACACTACCAGCATACAACTCTAGCTACAGCAGTATTCTAAACACAGATTCCCAACAGGGGGCCTATACTCTCCTAGACAAGCATACTAGGGGTGAAGCTGTAGCCAGAGACACAAGAATATAAGGCTTTCCTTTGATCACCATACTCTCAGTCAATCCAAGACTACCTAATATTCTTACCCTAGACAACAAGTCAACTCTTCTAAGGAAAAGATCTTACTCCAGAACTCAGAAACCTGGAGCATATATGAAAAAGGACACTCAAAAGATGACCAAGTAATATACTGAACTAGGCTACAAAGAAAGACACTTCTTGGGGAGATTATTCTGCCACCTTCTTCATTCATTCTGCTTATACTAACTATATCCTTTCATCCACTTCTAAGTGTGAAAACTTCAAACAGCACGTGATTCAGGAACGTGTTCCTATAGGTCGGAGACCTTGTTTCTGCCCAATAGTTCAATAGGGACAGCTGGCCTGTCCTCCCGTTAGCACTGCCACCTATGTCCTCACAAAAGCTGTACTCCATCCTTCCTATTCCTTAGAACCACCATCAAAGCTACTTTCACTACTCTTAGCCATTCTTCACACATGAAGTCCAGGGAGAAAGCAATTAGTTACTTGGCACATCACTTTTGAAATGTGGATGACCTCTGTTCAAAGAATTGTTTTGCTTTTGCTCTGCCCTCAGTAGAGACTAGACATTATAGAACCTGCCTACAGGAACATGATTAACCTAAACTTGCTCACCAACCATGACAGAATCAGATATGTTTTCCTCTAACAAAGCTTTCTCATGAGAGAATGCCAAACTCCAGGACTTGACAAAGCGGAGGTGGACTCTGTTCAGCCAAAGTCTCAGCTTAGAATTAAGGTTCTTCCAAAGATCTGAGGCCTAATCTCATCAGTTCTTTTTTTTTTCCCCACAGTTATAATTAAAATCGTCATACTTCATTATTTCCCAAATCTTACTCGTATCTCTTTGATGCCTTCTTTTTTCCATATCCCTTTATAAAAGCATAAAGAATTTGGCATACCCTAAATCATCAGCTAGCCTAAGCAAAGATTTACTGTTAACTACTTCCAAAAAGCCCCTGTGGAGAATCTGTAGAGTACTAGCTGCTCTTCTTGAAAAAGTAAGGTAAGTCCGGACGTGGTGGCTCATGCCTGTAATCCCGGCACTTAGGGAGGCCAAGGCGGGTGGATCACGAGGTCAGGAGTTCAAGACCAGCCTGGCCAACATGGTGAAACCCTGTCTCTACTAAAAATACAAAAATTAGCCAGGCTTGGTGGCATGTGCCTGTAATCCTGGCTACTGGGGAGGCTGAGGCAGGAGAACTGCTTGAACCCAGGAGGCGGAGGTTGCACTGAGCCAAGATCATGCCACTGCACTCCAGCCTGGGCGACAGAGTAAGACTGTCTCAAAAAAGAAAAAAAAAAAAAAGAAAGAAAGAAAAAGTAAGGTAAAAACCAAACACTCAACCTAAAGCAGCATCGGATTAGTATTCTCTTATTACCATGATATTACAGAGCATCTAAGAAGCAAAGGAAACTCAAGCAAAGGAAAAGGACTGATATCAGAAGAAAGATATGAGAGGCACCAAAAGTCAGGCACACAAATATCACACTTTTCATCCCCATAAACTACACTGTCCCAGGCTAATTTATATATAAGAATCATCAGTCCAACAAAAGGCATTCAATATATATGAGGAATAAATGATTTCAAGGAGACTACAAGTCAACAGGAAATATTCGGTCCTGGTCACAGGATCTAGAGGGGCATGGACCACAACCCTTCCATTTAGCTCTGAACAATGTGACCAGGTGATACCCACAGTAAATGAGCTGTCAGTGAACCTGGGAGATGTGTTCCCACTAGATGGCTTAAGGCAAAAACACAGTACCTTACCTAAAAACACGGAAGACAGCTGGGCGCGGTGGCTTACATTTGTAACCCTAGCACTTTGGGAGGCCAAGGCAGGTGGATCACCTGAGGTCAGGAGTTCAAGACCAGCCTGGCCAACATGGCGAAATCCCATCTCTACTAAAAATACAAACAATTAGCCGGGCGTGGTGGCACATGCCTGTAATTCCACTTGAGGTTGGGAGTTCAAGACCAGCCTGAACAACATGGAGAAACCCTATCTCTACTAAAGATACAAAATTAGCTGGGCGTGGTGGCGCATGCCTGTAATCCCAGCTACTCGGGAGGCTGAGGCAGGAGAATCACTTGAACCCAGGAGGCGGAGGTTGCAGTGAGCCATATCGTGCCACTGCACTCCAGACTGGGCAACAAGAGTGAAGCTCCGTCTCAAAAAAAAAAAAAAAACAACAAAAAACAGGCCAGGCACGGTAGCTCAAGCCTGTAATCCCATCACTTTGGGAGGCTGAGGCGGGCAGATCACAAAGTCAGGAGTCCAAGACTAGCCTGGCCAAGATGGTGAAACCCCATCTCTACTAAAAATACAAAACAATTAGCTGGCGTGGTGGTGGGCGCCTGTAATCCTAGCTACTCAGGAAGCGGAGGCAGAGAACTGCTTGAACCTGGGAGGCAGAGGTTGCAGTGAGCCAAGATGGTGCCACTGCACTCCAGACTGGGCGACAGAGTGAGACTCCGTCTCAAAATAAATACATAAATAAAATACAAAAATTAGCTGGGCGTGGTGGCACATGCCTGTAATCCCAGCTACTGGGGAGGCTGAAGCAGGAGAATTGCTTAAGCCCGGGGGGCAGAGGTTGCAGTGAGTTGAGATCGTGCCACTACACTCCAGCCTGGGTGACAGCAAGACTCTGTCTCAAAAAAAATAATAATAATAATAATAAAAGGGAAGGGCGCCCACAGGGCTCTCAGCTACACAGGGCCAGATTTATGTTCCTCAATCCCAGTCACCCAAACTCCTCAGGTAGCTTAGCTAGAGCAATACAACTCAACCTGAAGACTCTGCTGATTTCCCTCCCTAGCTCAAAATAAACAGAAACATACCTTGGGGGGGTGTTTGCTGATAGCCTGGTACTGGGCCATTGTAGGCTCCATAGGGAATGGTGGGGGCTGTAGACCCAGATTGCCCACCGTAGCTGGACTGATGATACCCTGGGTAGACGGGCTGGGGCTGCCCAAATGATGGCACAGGTGGAACTGACTGATTGACGTTCATTATGAAAGCATTCCCGGTTTGGTCTCACCTATTAGAGAGAGAGAAGAGAAATTAGTTAAAATGAACTTTCTAAAGAGAGCAACTATTCAGGGCAGGAAGTAGAGATAAAAAGAAATTGATCTTATCAGACAGTGATCAGTTTAATAATCCTCACACATCCACAGGATCTTAGTAATTTTCTGCCACAGTCAGTATTCAGATTACCTTCTTAAAAGCAAGGATTTTGTTACTCTGACCACCCACCCCTTGTCACTGTCTAAAGAATATAAATTTCAACTTCAGACAGACCCACTGAAATGGAGCAGCAGCCTCCATTCCCCAGTGGTATGATTTCTGGTGTCTAGTCACACAGAGTCTTGTGGCTGATGAACTACCTTGATGTTACAGGTAAAAGAAACAATGTTCCCACTTTCCATTCATTCACTCTAGCATCCATTCATCCAACAAACATCCAGTACCCTCTAGTGTGCCAAACAATTGATTTAAAATCAATCAGGCTAAAAGTCTAAAACAGATCCACTAAAATCCTTCCCCCTCAATGACAAAATTTAGACTGATTTACAGAAATGACATTCTTTAGCTAAACTGCCATAATACAAATGATACTCCGACCCCAGTCTTTCCACCAAAAGAATGTATGGACCTTAAAACTGAAGGTTTTTTTTTTTTTTTTTTTGAAACAGAGTCTTGCTCTGTTGCCAGGCTGGAGTGTGCAGTGGTGGCACGATCTCAGCTCACTGCAATCTCCGCCTCCCGGGTTCAAGCGATTCTCCTGCCTCAGCCTCCCGAGTAGCTGGGATTACAGGCGCGTGCCATCATGCCTGGCTAGTTTTTGTATTTTTAGTAGAGACTGCATTTCACCCTGTTAGCCAGGCTGGTCTCGATCTCCTGACCTCGTGATCTGCCCACCTTGGCCTCCCAAAGTGCTGGGATTATAGGCGTGAGCCACTACACCCGGCCAAAACCGAAGCATTAAAATCAATAAATGTTGGCCGGGCGCAGTGGCTCACACCTACAATCCCAGCACTTTGGGAGGCCAAGGCAGGCAGATCACTTGAGGTCAGGAGTTCATGACCAGCCTGGCCAACATGGAGAAACTCAGTCTCTACTAAAAATACAAAAACTAGCCGGGCACGATGGCACGCGCCTGTAATCCGAGCTACTTGGGAGGCTGAGGCAGGAGAATCGCTTGAACCCGGGAGGCAGAGGTTGCAGTGAGCTGAGATCGTGCCACTGCACTCCAGCCTGAACAACACAGCAAGACTCCCTTTCAAAAAAAAGAATAATAATAAATAAATGTAAAGGACACCTGAAAACTCTAGCAAGGTAACAGATTAAAACCGAGTGCAGAACAGGCATCTTCTTCACATAATCTGAGGAAACAGTTCAAGAATCAGGGGCAAAGTTAGATTTCATGGAAAAAATCATTCATCTCATCCCTCAAGCAGAAGACTATAAATATTCTAAATTTCAATGCACTTCTCCAACTCTCCTGTTTCTGCTCCCCTTACGATTGTTACGAATCTCGGCCACCATCAAAATTATTACAATCTTGCTCACCAACACAGGGATGAATTAGAGGGCCTTTTCTAGATAAGGTCTTTCCAAGAAAACTATCTCATCACATCTACTTTCAACAGCTGTATCATTCCAATTATCCTATAGACAGAAGAGGCCGAGGAAGCAGAAGCACTCAGAGTTGCTGCAGAGGGAACAATGGGCCTCTCCCCCTTTGCTAGAAGGGCCACCTTGACTATAGAAAATGAGCTGATCCTCGTCCAGAACTCTTTAAACTCAAAGTTATCTCAGTAGCTGTTCGTCCAAATCCTAAACCTTACACAGGTCACTAACACTAAGTTTAAAATATGTCCCCTCCCTTTATCTTTCCAAAGTCGGGGGGAGGGGTAAAGAAAGGAGCTTCTTCTCCAGAAAATAATTCCCTCAAACACATTCAAGATCTTGGAGTCAGACTGAAGTCTCGACTCCATTCTGGTGGATAGTCGAGGGTGACAACCCAAAGGGGCGGGGCAAGCTTCCTAGAACTCTGAAAGTAGTCAAGCTATGGAGCCTCGGAGAGCCGAGGATAAAGACCGAGAAGCCAAGTCAGCTTCTAAGGCCACGATAAGAGAGGCGGCTGCTCTGTTAAGCACAGAGCCCAAGCGTCTTGCACCTTTTAACAGGCTCGGGGCAGGAAGCAGGAGCCGGAATCTGGGCCGAGAGACGAAGGGAGGGTCTAGGACCTGCTCCTGGATAGTGGATGCGTGAGGTGAGGGTCTCTTCCCAGGCCCCGCCCCCAGGCTCCTCCCTTCTTTCTGAAACCGGACCCCAATCTGGCCAGTAATACCCTGACCTCTCCTTCGCTTTCCTACCCACCAACCTCCCGATGCCACTCCTCACCCGGCTCCAGATCCAGGTTAGACTTCGTTCCTAACGTCAAGGCTCCCAGGCTTCACTTCCGGTTCCGAGGGGGTCGTCGCGTCACCCCCGGAAGTTCCTCCTCCACGCTTTAGGGCCGGGCCACTCCTTCTGCCACGTCTGCATTTCGGGAACCGCGCATGCGCCACTTTCATCTTCCTATCATGGCCGCCGCCTGGGCGCCTCTGCTGAGTCGTATGTATTTCCCTCCTGACATTTTTTTTCAGATGTTCCGGTCACTTTATGGCCTCACCAACAGAGATGAGATTAAAAACAATTTGTCAAACTATCTTTAATAATGCCCCATCACTCTGCCTGTGACATATTAGTGACCTCTGAGCTAGTAGTCACTTCCTGCTGACCCCTGACCCCGTTGATTTCCGTCTGCTGGGTTGATCTCACCCGTGGCCTTTGCTGGTCATGAGATTTGCGGAACGTGTGGTGGTGGTAAAGGGCCACAACTGTTGTCAACGTGCATGTAGGGGTCTGAGGTCTGGCTCTACAGTTTGTAAAATGGAAATAATAATGCCCGTGTAAGAACTTGAGAGGATGAAATTAGGCCACGTAGGCCGCTTGGCATCATAGTAAGCACTCAGTAAAGGTCAATTGTTATTAACCATTTTTATACAGCGCCTTCGTTTAGGTGCAGAGCTTTATCAGAGCCAAAAGGTCTCTGCTCTCTGTTGGAAGAGTTACAATTCTTGCAGTAATTATTATTACCTCGTTTAATGGCGAAGTAATTATAGCTAACAATGGTAGGATTGCTTTTTCGTATATATGACCTCATTTGAACTTTTCAGTACTATTTATTGATTTAGTAATTTTTCAAGCACTGCTGTTGAAACTGCCTTTGCAAAATTACAACTGAGGAAATTATGATAGTGGAAGAAATCAGACTTAACCGACTCCATCTTGCTTCTAACCTTTAAGCTGTCCTTATTCATTCCTGGGTGTAGTGGAACTAACTTTGGGAGGAATTCAGTTTATGGTTTGACTCTGAAACAAATTGATAATAGCCCCTTCCCGAAAAGACCCCCTTCTTGCCTGGGGACCAGTCTGCCTTTACAGAACTAACAAATTAGCTACAAGATTACAAATTACAGTTTAGGGGTCATGCAGCCTCTGGCTCCAAGAGTCTGAACTTCCCCAAATTGCTCTTAGGAATAACATCACTATTGTAAAACCTAAGATTAGTGCTTGAGATATTTTGCAGACCCTGCACTCGTTGGATCAGCTGACACCACCTAGACCGGTAACCTGGCTCAATCAGTTCTGCCATCCCACTCAGGAACAGAAAACAGCAAGAAAACCTCACTTCGACTCCTTATGATTCCATCTTCAACCTGACCAATCAGCACGCCCCATTCACAAGCTCCTACTCACCAAATTATCTTTAAGAACTCTGATCCTCGAATGCCCAGGGAGACTAATTTGGTAATAATAAAACTCTGGTCTCCCACACAGCTGGCTCTGCGTGAATTACTCTTTGTCCACTGAAATTCCCTGGTCTTGATAAATCGGCTCTGTCGAGGCAGCAGGCAGGGTGAACCCACTGAGCGCTTACATTGTGTGCCAAGCCATGTTCTTTGTTCTGGAAATACAGCAGTGAACAAAAGTGTTTGTTCTCATATTATTGACAGTAAATATCAGTTATTCTGAGGCACAGAGTGGTTTATTCACTGAAAAATTTGCACTTTAGGCTGTGCTAGAAACTATATATTAGGCATTAAGCTACACTAAACAGGTAGATTGTTCTGTCCTCTGTTGTTTTGAGACAGAGTCTTGCTCTGTCTCCAGGCTGGAGTGAGTGCAGTGGCCCAATCTTGGCTCACTGCAACCTCCGCCTCCTAGGTTCAAGTGATTCTCATGCCTCAGCCTCCCGAGTAGCTGGGATTACAGACACGCACCACCACCCCAGCTAATTTTTGTATTTTTAGTATAGACAGGGTTTCACCATGTTGGCCAGGATAGTCCTGATCTCCTGACCTAGTGATCCACCCCCCTTGGCCTCCCAAAGTGCTGGGATTACAGGCATGAGCTACCACACCCCGCCTGTTGGTTTGTTTTAGAGACGGTTTTGCTCTGTTGCTCAGGCTGGGCTCAAGTGGTCCTCCTACCTCAGCAGGAGTAGCTGGGTAGTTGAGTAGCTGGGGCTACAGGTATGTACCACCACATCTGGCTAATTTTTTGTAGAGATTAGGTCTCCCTGCCGGGCGCAGTGGCTCAAGCCTGTAATCCCAGCACTTTGGGAGGCTGAGGCGGGTGGATCACGAGGTCAGGAGATCGAGACCATCCTGGCTAACATGGTGAAACCCCATCTCTACTAAAAATACAAAAAACTAGCCGGGCGTGGTGGCGGGTGCCTGTAGTCCCAGCTACTCGGAGGCTGAGGCGGGAGAATGGCGTGAACCCGGGAGGCGGAGCTTGCAGTGAGCCGAGATCGAGCCACTGCACTCCGGCCTGGGCGACACAGCGAGACTCCGTCTCAAAAAAAAAAAAAAGAGATAGGTCTCCCTGTGTTGCCCAGGATGATCTCAAATTCCTCCCACCTTAGCCTTCCAAATTGCTGAGATTAGAGGTGTGAAGCCACCACACCTGACCTATCAGTTTTTAGTCAATGATTCTCAAAGTGTGATCCTCGGATCAGCAGTATCAGTATCACCTGGAAACTTGCTTGAAATGCAAATTTCAGACCCACTTTGCGTAGATAAGAGCCAGAAATTCTGGAGGTGGGGCCCAGCAAGCTATGGTTTAAGGCCCTCCAGGTGATTCCATTGCTGATTGAGAACCACTAGTCTAGATGAATAATTTGCCAAATTCAACTAACATATGTTGAGCACCTGACCTAAACTGGGTCCTCTGCTAAGCATTTTCACATGATTCATCCCACTTGACTCATCAATATAGGAAAGTATCCTCTGTCTTGCTTAAGGTTGCACCCCTAGGACCGGGCATGGTTGCTCATGCCTGTAATCCCAGCACTTTGGGAGTCCGAGACAGACGGATCACCTGAAGTCAGGAGTTTGAGACCAGCCTGGCCAACCCTGTCTCTTCCAAAAATACAAAATAGCTGGATGTGGTGGCGCATGCCTATAATCCCGACTACTGAGGAGGCTGAGGCAGGAGAACCACTTGAACCCAGGGGACGGAGGTTGCAGTGAACCAAGATTGCACCACTGCATTCCAGCTTGGGACACAGAGCAAGACTCCGTCTTAAAAAAAGGTTGCACCAGCCGGGCGTGGTGGCTCAAGCCTGTAATCCCAGCACTTTGGGAGGCCGAGACGGGTGGATCATGAGGTCAGGAGATCGAGACCATCCTGGCTAACACGGTGAAACCCCGTCTCTACTAAAAAATACAAAAAACTAGCCGGGCGAGGTGGCGGGCGCCTGTAGTCCCAGCTACTCAGGAGGCTGAGGCAGGAGAATGGCGCAAACCCGGGAGGCAGAGCTTGCGGTGAGCTGAGATCTGACCACTGCACTCCAGCCCGGGCGACAGCGCGGGACTCCGTCTCAAAAAAAAAAAAAAAAAGGTTGCACCCCTAGTAAGTGGTAGATCCTAGCTTCAGTTTCTTTCTTCCCCCTCCCCCCACCTGTTGTTTTTCCATTTGAGACAGGGTCTCTGTCACCCAGGCTGGAGTGCAGTGGCACAATCTTCAACCTCTGCCTCCCAGGCTCAAGTGATCCTCCCTGCTCAGCGTCCCTAGTAGCTGGGACTACAGGCATGTGCCACCACACTTAGCTAGCTAAGTTTTGTATTTTTTGTAGAGGTAGGGTGTCACCATGTTACCCAGGCTGGTCTCAAACTCCTGGGCTCAAGCGATCTGCCCGCCTCGGCCTTCCGAAGTGCTAGGATTGCAGGCATAAGCCACCACACCCAGCTCGGTACCATAGTTTCTTGAGGATAGAGACTAATGTGTTGCAATTTATTGGTTTCTATATCTGCACTCAGTGGTTCTCAACCTTGGTTGCATATTAGAATCATCTGCGGTGCTTTTTATTTTTACTTTCATTTTTGAGACAGAGTTTCGCTCTTGTTGCCCAGGCTGGAGTGCAATGGTGTGATCTCAGCTCACTGCAACCTCTCCCTCACGCGTTCAAGCGATTCCCCAGCCTCCCAAGTATCTGGGATTACAGGCATGTGCCACCATGCCTGGCTAATTTTTGTATTTTGAGTAGAGATGGAGTTTCACCTTGTTGGCCAGGTTGGTCTCAAACTCCTGACCTCAGGTGATCTACCTGCCTCAGCCTCCCAAAGTGCTAGGATTACAGACGTGAGCCACTGCACTCGGCCTTGTGGTGCTTTTTAAAATGCCACTACCAGGTACTAGACCAATAAAATCTGTCCCTAAGGATGTGTGTGTGTGTGTAAAACTTCATTGCATCATCCTTTAATCCTATATGCTGATATGCTGTCTTTTCTTAGGGACTCAGTAGCTGTAAAAGTTTTCTAGGTGATTTTAATATGCACTGAAGGTTAATTGAAATCCATTGGTATAGCACAATGGCTGACATGTAGCTAACACTCAGTAAATGTGTGAATAGTGAATGAATAGAGAATGAATAGATATTTAAATCCTCTTTTTTTTTTTTTTTTTTTTTTTTGAGATGAGAGTTTCGCTCTTGTTGCTCAGGCTGGAGTGCAATGGCCCAATCTTGGCTCATCACAACCTCCGCCTCCCAGGTTCAAGCGATTTTCCTGCCTCAGCTTCCCAAGTAGCTGGGATAACAGGCATGTGCCACCATGCCTGGCTAATTTTTGTATTTTTAGTAGAGACGGGGTTTCTCCATGGTCATCAGGCTGGTCTCAAACTCCCAACCTCAGGTGATCCACCCACCTTGGCCTCCCAACGTGCTGGGATTACAGGCATGAGCCACCGAGCCTGGCCTAGATCCTCTTTTTACTGATGAGGCCAAGTGACTGCCCTGCCTGAGATCACACAGCTACTAAGTGATGGAAGAAGAACCCAACATCAAGCTGGGCGCGGTGGCTCATGCCTGTAATCCCAGCACTTTGGGATACCGAGGCAGGCAGATCACCTGAGGTCGGGAGTTCGAGACCAGCCTGATCAACATGGAGAAACCCCGTCTCTACTAAAAATACAAAAATTAGCCAGGCGTGGTGGCGGGTGCCTGTAGTGTCAACTACTTGGGAGGCTGAGACAGGAGAATTGCTTGAACCTGGGAGGTGGAGGTAGCAGTGAGCTGAGACCTTACCATTGCACTCCAGTGTGGGCAACAAGAGCAAAACTCTGTCTAAAAAAAAAAAAAAAGGCCAGGCACAGTGGCTTACACCTGTAATCCCAGCACTTTGGGAAGCCAAGGTGGGTGGATCACGAGATCAGGGGTTCGAGACCAGCCTGGCTAACATGGTGAAACCCCATCTCTACTAAAAATACAACAATTAGCTAGCTAAGTGTGGTGGCACATGCCTGTAGTCCCAGCTAGTCAGGAGGCTGAGGCAGGAGAATCATTTGAACCTGGGAAGTGGAGATTGCAGTGAGCCAAGATCTCCATTGCACTCCAGCCTGGGCGTCAGGGTGAGACTCCGTCTCAAAAAAAAAAAAAACCAAAAAACCCAAGTTCATTTCTTCTGACCCCAAAATCCCAAGTATTCTCTTCTTGGAGATCTCTTTTTTCTTTCTTCCTTTTTCTTTTTCTTTTTTTTTTTTTTTTTTTTTTTGGAGACAGGGTCTCACTCTGTCACCCAGGCTAGAGTGCTAGAGTGCAGTGGCAGGATCATGACTCACTGCAGCTTCAACCTCCAGGGCTCAAGCAACCCTCCCATGTCAATCTCCCAAGTAGCTGGGACTACAGGAGCATGTGACCAGGCAGGCCTGGCTAAATTTTTTTGTAGAAACAGGGTCTCACCATGTTACCCAGGCTGGTCTTGAACTCCTGTGCTCAAGCGATCCACCTGTCTCAGCCTCTCAAAGTGCTGGGATTACAGGCATGAGCTACTGCACCCAGCCCAAGTGTTTCTAGGACACAGAGGCATATACCAAGGCAAACAGTATTTAGCATACACTAGGTGGGCAGCTATTTTATGAAACTCTGTAGCCTTTGATAATCACAGTTATAGCACCATAATGTTGTGCCTTGTAACAGAGACATTCTTGTAATGGAAACCTAGAGACAAGTAGAGATTGTATTAACATGGTTTGGTATGTTTACGCACACCTACATACCTTTCCATGACCACGTATGTATTGCAATAGGTAATTTTTTTAAATAGTTTTTTAATTAATTAATTTTTTTTTTTGAGACGGAGTCTCGCTCTGTCACCTAGGAGTGCAGTGGCACGACATTGGCTCACCACAAGCTCCGCCTCCCGGGTTCACGCCATTCTCCTGCCTCTGCCTCCTGAGTAGCCGAGACTACAGGCACCTGCCACCACGCCCGGCTAATTTTTTGCATTTTTAGTAGAGACAGGGTTTCACCATGTTAGCCAGGATGGTCTTCATCTCCTGACCTCGTGATCCGCCCACCTTGGCTCCCAAAGTGCTGGGATTACAGGCGTGAGCCACCACGCCCGGCCTATAGTTTTGTTTTGTTTTGTTTTGTTTTTAACATTTTTTAATAATAAAAAAATAGAGATAGGGCATGTCTCACCATGTTGTCCAGGCTGATCTCAAATTCCTGAACTCAAAAAATCCACCCACCTTGGCCTCCCAAAGTGCTAGGATTATAGGTGTGAGCCACCATGCCTGGCCCAGCATTTTAATTAACAGATAAATTTATATAGCGAGGGTACATTCTTTCCTGGGATCTTGGAGCAAGCCCAGCCATTCTTTGCCGGCTATGGAATTGAAGCCCCTGCTGCTGCCACTTTGAAATGGTCTTTGGTGGAAAGCAGTTGAGATTAGCCCATGGTCCTATTAGAGAAGGCACAGTTCCTGAAAGGGTGTACATTGGTTATAGAGCCTAGAGAGTTTGTATTAGTCCTGAATAAAAGGCTCATGCAGAAGAATGGGGAACATGGAGGGCAGAAGTTTGTACTATAATTAGCTCTAGGACTAGCACAGATCGGGGAGGGAGGGGAGTGCAAGCAGCATCTATTTTGAGCACATCTGCGATTGATGGGACACGTGTGCTGGACTGTAATGATCCCAGGGCCAAGTTGCCTGCCTGTGGTGTGTGGTGTGGGGGGGAGCCCTGGGGCAGCAGGAGCAGGACAGCCGGACAGGAAGGCCGGACGGGGTTCGAGCACTTCAACTTCTCTCCCTGAGACACTGTTCCAACTCCGGGGGCCATAGGCCAAGCTGAGTGATGGGTGCTGAGGAGGAGGTGCTGGTCACACTATCAGGGGGAGCCCCCTGGGGCTTCCGACTTCAGGGGGGGGCCGAGCAGAGGAAACCCTTACAGGTGTCTAAGGTAAGGGAGAGCCCCTGAAATGAGGCTTCAGGGAAAGGGAACCCAAGGGTTCCTGGGAAGAGATGTGTGGTGGCATATGGTGGGGTTTGTGGGGGTGGGAGGCTGTGAAGATGGGGTGGGTAGTGGGCAGGGAAGCATGCTCAAGTCTCATAGTGGGAGTAGCATCTGACCACAGGCTTCTTGTGGGGGGTCTATTAGAAAACAGAATTCTTGGTTTTCAGGGAGCAGAGGAAAAAGAAAGACTCTGTTTTAGTTCCCTGCAGCACTGTGGTATCAGAGGCCCAGCTCTGGTCATCCAGTGTTTGTTCTCTTGAGTATGTGCCTCTACTCCAAACTCCAGAAATACAGGGAAGGTTCTAATTTCTCTCTGACTAAACTGATATGTGATGAACTGAAACTGCCTCGCACAGCCTAGCCCAGCCCAGTTCTACCCTGGCTCACCCTGCTCTGCCCATGCCTTCAGTGCTCTTTCCCTAGGTCAGATCCTTTCTCTCACTAGGCAAGACTTTTTTTTTTTTTTTTTTTTTTTTTGAGACGGAGTCTCGCTCTGTCACCCAGGCTGGAGTGCAGTGGCCGGATCTCAGCTCACTGCAAGCTCCGCCTCCCGGGTTCACGCCATTCTCCGGCCTCAGCCTCCCAAGTAGCTGGGACTACAGGCGCCCGCCACCTCGCCCGGCTAGTTTTTTTGTATTTAATAGAGACGGGGTTTCACCGTGTTAGCCAGGATGGTCTCGATCTCCTGACCTCGTGATCCGCCCGTCTCGGCCTCCCAAAGTGCTGGGATTACAGGCTTGAGCCACCGCGCCCGGCTAGGCAAGACTTTTTTAGGTGCTAGGAGGGTTATGGCAAGATCTGGCTTCACAAACGAAGTCGTTACCCTTTTGGTTTCACCCCACAGGCTTAGTTTTCCGAACTGTAAAATGTGGATAATAATAGTACTTGTACCTACTTCATGGAACCATTCTAAGGATTAAATGCAATAATACATGTAGCACAGTGCCCAACACTTAGTAAAAACTCAATAAATGGTAGCCACTACTACTGTTATTACTTTGGCATACATACATTTGTGTGTACACATGGCACACATATACCCAAATAATCACAATCTCCCAGAATCCCACTGGACTCCCTCCAACCTGGAGGGAGTTCTAAAATCTTGACTGTGTAATGGCACCTGGGGTTCCAAGGCCTAGTAGAGAATTAGCGGCCAATATAGATACTGCCTTTGAAGAAAAAGCTTATGGAGATAACCAACATTCCTTTTCGTTTTTTTTTTCTTTTTGCCACAGTCTTACTCTATTGCCCAGGCTGGAGTGCAGTGATGTGATCTTGGCTCACTGCAACTTCTGCTTCCTGGGTTCAAGTGATTCTTTTGCCTCAGCCTCCCAAGTATTTGGGACTACATGTGCCCGCCACCACGGCCGGCTGATTTTTGTATTTTTAGTAGAAACAGGGTTTCACCCGTTAGCCAGGCTGGTCTTGAACTCCTGACCTCAAGTGATCCACCCGCCTAGGCCTCCCAAAGTGGCTTACAGGTGTGAGCCACTGCGCCCAGCCAGTAACCACCATTTCTAGTACCTACCCCATGTGGTTCTTCCCAAGCCTCTTTCATTCAGTATGGTGTATTTCTTTCTCCAATCTGTATACTTTCTTCCCTCTAGACAGACCACTTCAACTGCAGCCACTTCCATGCATCTCCCCACCTTTCTTACCCTACAAAGTAAAATCCCCTCCTATGGGTCCTTCCTGTCTTTTCCTTTCATTCTATTCCCTTTGGAGCCCTCTCTTACCTACAATGTCTCCTTCAACATCTCAGATTCGAAGACGGAGCCAGGCTGGCAGAGCAGGACTCCGAGAGAAGGACCAGCTCTTGGCAATCAATGGGGTCTCTTGCACCAACCTCTCCCATGCCAGTGCCATGAGCCTCATCGATGCCTCAGGAAATCAGCTTGTCCTCACTGTGCAGCGGTATGGACCTCCCTCCTCTTCTCTTCCCCTAATCCAGGACTCCCATTGCCTGTCTCAGCTCTGTGTCTCACTGGCCTGGCTTTAGCAACTAACAGGTACCTATTTCTGCTCGTGCATTTCTGCTGGAGTGTAGATGGTTTGTGTCTGCCTCCCAGAGGGCTTGAATGTATCTGCAATTAAGGGATGGGGATGTCAGTGGGTATTTGACTGATGGGCCTACTTCAACCCCTGGCCTGTCTCCTCATTACATCTTCCTCTAAGCCTATTTCCACTTACAGCCCTTTAAGCACATTTGCCTCCCAGTTTGTCTTCATATCTTCACTCTTCCCGTCTCACCCATTCCAATTGTATGACAGCCTTCTCTCTCCCTTACCTCTTCCCTCTATCCCTTCCAGACCTCTCAAGCTGTCAGTACCTAGCCCATCTCTCAAGCTCTGTCATCTTTCCTATCCAGGGTAGCAGACGAGGGTCCTGTGCAATCTCCATCTCCCCATGAGCTTCAGGTGCTGTCACCCTTATCTCCACTGAGTCCTGAGCCCCCTGGTGCTCCAGTTCCTCAGCCTCTTCAGCCTGGGAGTCTTCGTTCACCTCCTGATAGTGAGGCTTACTACGGAGAGACTGACAGTGATGCTGATGGTCCTGCCACGCAGGAGAAGCCTCGCCGACCTCGCCGCCGAGGCCCTACAAGGCCCACCCCTCCGGGTGCCCCACCTGATGAGGTCTACCTGTCTGACAGCCCTGCAGAGCCAGTACCTACTATCCCTGGCCCTTCCAGCCAGGGTGACAGCCGTGTGAGCTCCCCGTCTTGGGAGGATGGGGCAGCCCTTCAGCCACCCCCAGCTGAGGCTCTGCTGTTACCCCATGGCCCCCTCCGGCCTGGTCCTCATCTCATCCCTATGGTGGGGCCTGTTCCCCACCCGGTGGCAGAAGATCTTACTACCACCTACACCCAGAAGGCCAAGCAAGCCAGTGAGTGCCTGAATCCCTTTTCCCCAGCCAGGATCCTTCAATCTGAGCCTTAAATCTACCCTTCTATAGCCATACATTCTCCCTACCTTGGGCCCCTTGGATACAGTCTTGGGGACAGGAGGAGAAGAGTATGAGTAGAAGGGGAGCATAATTACTCTCATGACCCCCATTATTTTTGCTGCTTGAACCAATGTGGCAAAAGGGTAAGGTGATTCAGTTCAACCAAGGAACAGGGTAAGTAGGGAAACTGGAAAGAGACACAAATAGATGAAGGGTTTGGTGGTGGTGATAACTGTTATTGTGTGTCATGATGGGGTGAAAGCAGAGTACAGACACAAGACAGGGGAGTATTTAAAAGCAGGTTGAAGGCTGGGCAAGGTGGCTCATACCTGTAATCCCAGCACTCTGGGAGGCTGAGGTAGGAGGATAGCATGAACCCAGGAGTTTTTCTTTTTCTTTTTTAGATGGGAGTATGGCTCTTGTGCCTAGGCTGGAATGCAATGGCATGATCTTGGCTCACTGCAACCTCCACCTCCCAGGTTCAAGCAATTCTCCTGCCTCAGCCTCCCGAATAGCTGGGGTTACGGGCACCTGCTACCACACCTGGCTAATTTTTTGTATTTTTAGTAGAGACGGGGTTTTACCATATTGGTCAGGCTGGTCTCAAACTCCTGACCTCAGGTGATCTGCCTGCCTCGGCCTCCCAAAGTGCTGGGATTACAGGTGTGAGCCACCGCTCCTGGCAGAAGCCAGAAGTTTGAGACCTGTCTGGACAACATCGTGAGTCTTTGTCTCCAATAAAAATTTAAAAATTAGCCAAGCACGGTGGCACATGTCTATGGTCCCAGGTACTTGGGAGGCTGAGGCCGGAGGATTGCTTGAGCCTGGGAGGTTTAGGCTGCAGTGAGCCATGTTTGCACCACTGCACTCCAGCATGAGCAACAGACCAAGACCCTGTCTTAAAAATAAATAAATAAATAATAAAAATTAATAAATAAAAGTGGGTCAAAGCTACAGGGGTTCTTTTTTTTTCTTTTTCTTTTTTTTTCTTTTTGAGGCAGAGTCTTGCACTGTCACCCAGACTGGAGTGCAATCTTGGCTCACTGCAACCTCTGCCTCCTGGGTTCAGGCGATTCTCCTGCCTCAGCCTCCCGAGTAGCTGGGATTAAAGGTGCCTGCCACCATGCCTGGCTAATTTTTTGTATTTTTAGTAGAGACGGGGTTTCACTATGTTGGCCAGGCTGGTCTTGAACTCCTGACCTCGTGATCCACCTGCCTCAGCCTCCCAAAGTGCTGGGATTACAGGCATGAGCCACCGCCCCGCCAAGGGGTTCTTTCTAGTGTTAATTGCAGGTACCTTTGACATTTGCAAGTTCCGTTAGGATTCCTGGGGACTGAGAGGCTATGGGACGATCATGAGATCCCGGGGAAGTGGCAGAGGGAGGGAGCTTTGGCTTTGGCTCCTTATCTCAGGCAAGAATGTTGGCCTGGGCAGAAAAAGCCCATTCCACTTATCTCAGGCTCTTTGCTATTTTTGATGTGAGCGACAGAACAAGGTCTAAGGGTAAACTTTCTCCCTACTCTATGCCTCCTGTGCCTTTCCCACAGAGACCGTTCTTGTTACCTCCGAAATCTCAGGATTCCCCCTCTAGTTATATTTCTTTCCTTTCCTCCACCATTTTGATTCCTGATCCTTAGAACTTTGTATCTCTCAGTTTGGAGTGGAGGCTAAGGACATGAGAGTTGAGAGTCTGACATCCCTGAGTGTCCAATATCCTAGGAATTCCAGATGTGTGCCTAGGATCCCATGCTTTCCTCAATTCTCCACTTATCTCCCCCTCCCTTCCCATAATGCTGGATGAGACTGTAGCTACTGGCTCAGAGGTATTTTTAGTCAAGCAGACCTCATTGTCTGCTGGGGTGGGGTTGGGGGAAGGGAAAGCAGGTGCCCACGTCCATCACACCGGCACTTGTGGGGCAGCCCAGAGAAGGGAGAGGGCCAGGTTCCAAAAATAGCACAGTGAGCTCATTCAGCTGCCAGCTCTGGGGACAAGACAAAGGGGCTTTAAAAGGCATGGGGGGTGGCTCAAGCTGGTCCTGCTCCAGCCAACACTGCCTTTCTCAGCATGGAGACCTTTGAGCCCATCAGCCAAGAGCCCCTCAGCCAAGTCAGCTACGACAAAGCCCCAGACCCAGTTCCTGAGCTCCAAGACTCATTCTATGCAGGTACTATCCTCCCATATCTATGAGAGTCTGGGGTCTAGAATGGAGGGGAAGATGTCAACAGTTTAGGAAAGGCAGTCTTTGGGAAAGGTCTTACTCTCTTGTTCCTTCCTTTTTGCTGTCCTCTTCCTCCTTTTCTCAGGAGAGTTTCACTGACCCTTTCTCAGTGATGCTATGATCACATGTCAAAGGGGTTTGTGACCACAAGAGCTGTAGAAAACTCATGGGAACAGAGTGTGTATGAGTACATTATGAATATATGAAGGCATGTATGTGTGAGTCGTGGGACAAGATATGTGTGAACAAGAAAGTGTCCATATAAAGAAAGTATAGTGTCAAGAAGGCTTTAATAGTAATGGTTATAGTGGGCCTTCACACTGTGTTAAGTGCTAAATTTACTATATTATCTCAGTTAATCCTTATAGCAATCCTATGAGGTAGCCATTGTCTACCCTCGTTTACAGATGAGGAAACCGAACTTTAATGAGGTGAGGTAACTCTCCCAAGAACCAAAACCCTGAACTGAACTCTGACTCCAGGGCCTGTTGTCTCATCCACAGCACTATTCTGAGGTATAAACGCTGGGATGACAGGAATGACACAAATGAAAAAAATTCCATCTACTTTCCACTCAAGGTACCACGCTCATTACAAAGGAGCTCATTACAAAGGAGCGTGGTACCTTGAGTGGAAAGTAGATGGAATTTCAGTAATTTTTCAGGAGGAACTGGGGACCATGGACCAGAGAGTATCCGTGTGCAAGGCGGGGTCCTCGCAGCAGGGCAGCCTCTCCCATTTCCTGGCCCCACCTACCCAGGCCCCACATGGCATGGAAAGCCCTGCCTTGGTTCCCTTTAGCACATTGTCCTTGTGTGCCTGGATGGCAGTGGCTGCCTGAGCTCTCTACGTAGAGACAGTTCTGACCCCCAAAGAAGCCCACCCCACTACCATCCCCAGCTTGGGGGAAATAATATATTTAGCTGGTGACCTTGAGGTATCCTAAAGATTTGGAGTGTTGCCTTGGAGAACATTACCCTGACTTCTCCTGCGTCTTGGATGGAGACTACCCCTGACTGTGAGTAGCAGAGGTGTGAAGCCCAGACGACTGCCTTGGCAGTTGGAAGGCCGAGATAAACTTTAGAATTCTGTCTACACTGTTAGTAACAGGGTTTCTGCAGGGAGGTCTCTGGGATGAAGGGCCACCTAGAGCATGTAGGTGTGTGAATGTATTTGAGTGATGGTGTTTTTACATGGACACGTGTATTTACATATATGTATGTGAATGGAGCTGTATGTAAGCTGGGGCATATGTGAATGAGAGAGAAAAGTAAATAGGAGAAAGTACGCCTACAGTTGACTTTCACTAGACGGCTATTCTTGTTGAAGTGTTGTGTGGTAGGAGTTATTTCTGTGAATGTGTATGATGTGGATTGCATGAGGGGGGTGGAATTGTGAATGAAGATCCTCACTGCTAAGGGTTCTTTGTGTCCATATCATAGGGGTAAGGGGTAGCGGAGAGGATGAGTCGTAAGCTTCATGAGAAGCCTCCTAACATGGTCCCTATGGTGGGTGGAAAGTGTTCCTTCTCATCTTTCCTCTCCCTGGGACCTGCTTCTCTCCCTGTCTGCCATGGAGAGTGACACATCTTTCTCCTCCCCTTCCCATTGCCAGTCAGGAATGGGAGGTAGGTGAGGAATGTGTGTGGGGTGGATAAGAGCACATCTCTTGGAAGATAGGAGCAGAATAGCAGTAAGATGGGATGGAAGGGCTGTGGTCAGAGCAGTGTCAGGGCAGTCAACTGGACTTTGCCTTATCTTTAACTGTCCTTGGTTTCACCTTTCACCCTCCACTCTGCCCCTAAGTCAGAGGACTTTGTCACAGGGGACATTGTGGGTCGGGCCAGTGCAAGAGGGAGCTTGCTGGGATGGGAGGTGAAAGCCTTGGGGAACAGGACTAGAAGAGGCTGGGAAGACCCATTGACCATTTTACTTCTTGGCCTCCCCAGAACTGCAACGTGCAGAGAGCCTCCAAGAGAAAAGCATAAAAGAGGCCAAGACCAAATGCAGGACAATTGCATCCCTGCTCACTGCAGCCCCCAACCCCCACTCCAAAGGGGTGCTTATGTTTAAGAAACGGCGGCAGAGAGCCAAGAAGTACACTCTGGTGAGCTTCGGGGCTGCTGCTGGGACGGGCGCTGAGGAGGAGGAGGACGGCGTTCCCCCCACGAGTGAGTCAGAGCTGGACGAAGAAGCCTTCTCCGACGCCCGCAGCCTCACCAATCAGTCTGACTGGGACAGTCCCTATCTGGACATGGAGCTTGCCAGGGCGGGCTCAAGAGCATCAGAGGGCCAGGGCTCTGGGCTGGGAGGGCAGCTGAGTGAGGTCTCTGGGCGAGGGGTGCAGCTCTTTGAACAGCAGCGCCAGCGCACTGACTCCAGCACCCAGGAACTGGTGCGGGCCGAACCAGCAACCATGCTCAACGGGGAGGGCCTGCAGTCACCACCTCGGGCCCAGAGTGCTCCCCCAGAGGCGGCTGTGCTCCCACCCAGCCCCTTACCGGCCCCTGTAGCCAGCCCCAGACCCTTCCAACCAGGTGGTGGAGCCCCGACCCCAACTCCAAACATCTTTAACCGGTCAGCTAGGCCCTTTACCCCGGGCCTACAAGGGCAGCGGCCAACTACCACCTCGGTTATTTTCCGGCCTTTAGCCCCCAGGAGGGCCAACGACAGCCTGCGGGGCCTCAGCCCCGCCCCACCCCCCTTCTTGTCTTCTCCGCAGGGGCCCACCCCTCTGCCCAGCTTCACGTCAGGGGTTCCCAGTCACGCACCAGTCTCTGGTTCCCCCAGCGCCTCACGCTCCTCGGGCCCTGTGACAGCCACCAGCTCCCTGTACATCCCAGCCCCCAGTCGGCCTGTCACTCCAGGCGGAACCCCAGAGCCCCCCGCTCCTCCTAGCGCAGCTGCCATGACCTCCACAGCTTCTATCTTCCTATCTGCGCCTTTGCGACCCTCTGTGCGCCCAGAGATGCCTGCCCCAGGCCCAGGGGCTCCTGAGCCCCCCAGCGCTCGGGAGCAGCGCATCTCTGTGCCAGCTGCCCGCACGGGTATCCTGCAGGAGGCCCGGCGCCGGGGGACCCGGAAGCAGATGTTCCGGCCGGGAAAGGAGGAGACGAAGAACTCGCCCAACCCCGAGCTGCTATCGCTGGTACAGAACCTGGATGAAAAGCCCCGGGCCGGGGGTGCAGAATCTGGTCCTGAGGAGGATGCTCTGAGCCTCGGGGCTGAAGCCTGCAACTTCATGCAGCCAGTAGGGGCCAAGAGTTACAAGACCCTGCCTCCCGTGACACCTAAGACCCCTCCTCCAATGGCTCCCAAGACCCCGCCCCCTATGACTCCTAAGACTCCACCCCCAGTGGCTCCTAAGCCCCCATCTCGAGGGCTCCTTGATGGGCTCGTGAATGGGGCAGTCTCTTCAGCTGTAATCCCTGAGCCACCAAGGCTGCAGGGCAGGGGTGGGGAGCTATTTGCTAAGCGGCAGAGCCGTGCGGACAGGTATGTGGTGGAAGGTACACCTGGTCCTGGTCTTGGCCCTCGGCCTAGAAGTCCTTCTCCTACCCCGTCTCTGCCCCCTTCCTGGAAATATTCACCCAACATCCGTGCCCCACCTCCTATTGCTTACAACCCACTGCTCTCTCCCTTTTTCCCCCAGGCGGCCCGAACTCTCCCTAAGGCCCAATCCCAGGGGCCTCGGGCAACACCCAAGCAGGGCATCAAGGCTCTAGATTTTATGCGGCATCAGCCCTATCAACTTAAAACTGCCATGTTCTGTTTTGATGAGGTTCCCCCGACTCCTGGCCCTACCGCCTCAGGGCCCCCCAAAACTGCCCGAGTCCAGGAGATTCGCCGGTTTTCCACTCCGGCGCCCCAGCCCACTGCAGAACCCCTGGTTCCCACTGTGCTTGCCCCGCGAGCAGCCACTACACTGGATGAGCCCATCTGGAGAACAGAGCTGGCCTCAGCCCCTGTTCCTAGCCCAGCCCCTCCTCCAGAGTCTCCCAGGGGCCTTGGGGCTTCTCCCAGCTCCTGTGGTTTCCAGGTAGCCAGGCCCCGATTCTCAGCCACCAGAACAGGATTGCAGGCTCATGTGTGGAAGCCTGGGGCAGGGCACCAGTGAGCAGGCACAGGTCCCAGGACCAAGGAGAGGTGGAACATCCAGTTCCTAAAGTTGCTTCTCCTACCCTATCCCACCCCCTGTCACTGGCATCTGGAAGCTAAATTGCCTCATGCCAGAGATAGTTTCCAAGTTGATGTCCCCGTCCCCCACCTTCCTCCTCACTCTCTACCTCCCTGCCGCTTTCCAACCAACTATGTCTGCTTTGGTATCTTTGCCTCTCTTTGTCTCTGCATTTCCTTGCCTGGATCTCTGTCTTTATTTCCAGGCTTCTCCACCCGTATTCCTCCACAGATCTCTCTTCCTTGACATTTGTGCTTTTCTCCGTGGGCCTCATTTTAATGTTCAGTGAGAAGTAAACAGAGCAGAAGTGACCACTGGGACCTTAAGCAAGAAGCTCACCACCAGGCACACAGCAAAGGGACTGAACTGACCGTTGTTTGCCCTAAGCCACCCTCACCCCCCACTCTGCTTTCCCAAGCTTGGCTGGCATATACCTAGGCCTGTGTGTGTGTGCGCGCACAGATGTGCTCTTCCGTCTGAGGCATGAGTAAGAGAGGAGGTCAAAATAAAGACCCAATCTGAGTCTTATTGTTGTACTGATAGAAGGGTCAGATATCCCCACATGGAGTTGAGTGGGAGAAAGAGATTCGCTAGAGAATAACTCCTTAGAGACCAATGTCTGTAGCAGGTGTCCAGCATCTTGTGAAAGTTATGGAGCATGAAAAGACTGAAGGGCCAGGAAAGTTTGCATGGGCTGAGTTATATCAGCTAGACCAGGAATAGAACAAATAATTCTATTCCTCAGGATTTCAGAAAGTTAGCAACTTGAGAGGCCAGTGCTGAGCAAACCAGTACCCAGGAAATGAAAAAAAAGAAAATTCCCTATGAGAATGAACAGATCATTGGCTTCATTGCCTCATGAGCTTGAGAGAAAGGAGAAGAGAGTCAGAGTGTGGAGAGTGAGGCTGAAACCAGAAGCATGGCAGAAATGAGTTTAAATGATTGAGCCACAGACAGAAGTATGGTGAGGGACAATGCCATATTGGGAAAAAGTAAAGTTGGGTAACAAGAAACCAACTGTGTGTGAGAAGGGAATTGGAAAAAAAATTTGAGGGAGAAGAATGTATTTGTTAGAATGGAAGGGGATAATGGCAGAAGGGAGGTGTGAGGGTGTGTGCTGAGTGTTGGAAGAACAGTTGGTGTCTGTGTGACTTTCCTTGAGTCTGTCCTTCAGTGTGTCTTCTACAGCTTGCCATGACTACCTGGGAAAGAGCAGAGAAACACCCAGAAACCTCTTTTCAGTACCACCCCATCCCTCAAAACCCCAGCTCTTGCTTCTTTTCAGCTTCAGGTCCTGATCTCTGATCTTAGAGGAGTGTGGACTCCCTTCTCACCAAGACCACCATCAGCTACGTTTGCCGTTTAATCTGGAAAGTGATAATTTTCCTTTGCTTGTTGGGTGTGAGTCACAATACTTTGGTTTGTGCACAAGAATAAATTTATGCCCCATACCTTCTGTTGCTGTTATCTTCTAGTTTTATACCTAAATCCTGATCTCTCCTTGATCTTCTTTAACCCATTCCCCGATCTGATTTCTGAACTGTCTCTATTCCTGTCCTCCCATTTTTCACCCTTTTGCCCTTTGTTCCCAGTTCTTTTGCTCTTTTCTACCAATTCTGTCCTGCTCTGATTTAGCCACCTCCATCACCCTTCTTGGTTCCCTCTCCCCATAGTCTTCATCCAAGTTCTCCCCTTTCCTTCCCTTGCCTCATGCTTTCTAGGCAAGGCCTCAGTTCACAAAACTCAGAGAAGTTGGAAAGGCCCTCTGAGCCCTTTGCCGTCAATATTTCCTTGCTCCTTAGAGGAAGCAACCATATTAAACAGTCTCTGGGAATTAAATGGAGAGAAAGCAACAGCTGGAGGGGAACGCGGGATGGGAGAGGGAAGAAGAAAGGTGAATTGAGACTGCTAAAGAAGGGAGGGCATTAGAGGTAGGTGAGAATTAAAGACTTCAGAGAAGGAAAGTGCCATTGCTCCTATTCTGCCAGCAGAGGGCATGTTTGTGCCAATAATCAGACCCAGGCTGCAGACTCTCCCAAGTGCACTGTCTCCTAATTCCAAAGAAAGATCTCAGAGACCATAGGCTAAATAGCCTGTCTTCACCCACTCAGTCGTTTAGGGTACTCAGTTGAAGGAGATCAAACTTTCAGTTTGTTTTTGGTTTTGAGGGTGAGGGTGGTTGTGATGACGAAGTCACCTTTCGCTATTTATATTTCTTCTTCTTCTTTTTTTTTTTTTTTTGAGATGGAGTCTCCCTCTGTGGCCCAGGCTGGAGTGCAGTGGGTGCAATTTCAGCTCACTGCAACCTCTGCTTCCTGGGTTCAAGTGATTCTCCTGCCTCAGCCTCCCGGGTAGCTGGGATTACAGGCACGCGCCACCATGCCTGGCAAATTTTTGTATATAT